>NC_042496.1:2484455-2485498 GCF_005508785.2 Acyrthosiphon pisum | reverse complement strand
TAGTCTTTCAGCCGTATGCTTATAATCTATACCTATGCTATCTTATCCACATAATAATTATGAACTTAAAGATACAAAATATTAATATTGTATTAACGAAGTATTACGCACTTAAACCTACTCAATTTAAGTGTTAAATAATATTATTTATCGAACGTTTTAGTTTTCATAGATTCATGGCTAAAAGTTTATATGTATTATTTGTATTAAATTATATTTTGATAAGTGATACATTAATTAGGATAGTTTATCAATATAATTTACCAATAGGTTTTAGGTTCTGAGCGAAGCGATTAATTATGTGTGTTTGGGAATTTTATCCTAAAATAGTTAAGTTTAAGGGTTGACAATTTAATACAAAATTTGAAAATTCCTCAAGTTTTTTTTACTGGAATTTAAAAAAAAATTTACCGTAAAGTCACTTGCAATTTTTATGAGTGATTAAAGTTTTGGTGATATTTAATATCCATACCACGCGTAAAATAATGATTCCTCAAAACAAAGTTTGTTATTTGGCTGTAGGTAATTCAAAAAATATTAATCGTAGAAATTTGAAACATTATACTATTATAGTTATTACCTATATATACTCATACAGGGGCGTAATTACGGGGGGGATATGGGGGATAGACCCCCCCATGAGCTGTATTTATATATTGTCTTATACTCTTATACCTACGAATAGTTCAAATACAAACTTATAAATCATTACGAAACTAGAAAAAATATAAAATGTTTAGTTTTTTTGGTATAAACATTATACCCAGGTATAAAACTTATACCCAGGTATAAAAATATTTACCCGGTAAACGATTAGCATATTTCAAAATAAATGGTCTGATTCATTTTAATTCTTATTTATTGATAAACACTTCGTGCTCTGCCACACACTGTACCAAATTACAGTACCTACTTCCTACACAATACATGCATACACATTATAGGTGGTAAGTAATTCGATAATGGGAAAAACCCCCATTCCAAAAACATATTATAAGAATAAAAATGTAACTTCAAGATTTACATTTCGTAGAACGAATAGT
>NC_042496.1:2479053-2484405 GCF_005508785.2 Acyrthosiphon pisum | reverse complement strand
ATATCTTAAAACAACTTTAATTTTACAAATTTAAATTTACTGTTGAGTATATAAAAGTCCATTTTATAGTTGTAGAAATAATGATTTATTACATTACAGATTCTGATTTGTTTTATCATTTGTATGGAGAGTTATTTGATATGTCTAAAATTTTGAATACAACTGTGCCAAAATATGTTGATGATGTACATTATATTTTGAATACATTTGATAAATTAAAAGTGTGTCATGGTTTGCCTAATAACAATGAATATGATACGATTAAAACTACATTTGGACCAAATAAATCTGTAGAATCATTTGGACGTATTCGACATGCAAATTGTGCTAAAATTATTTCTGAAGAAAAACCTGGGTACCTACCTATTATATAATATTATCTCTTTCAAATTTTAAGTTTTAAGTATACTTAATATATACCTAGTTATTTATTTTTATTATACAATTTTAGTTGTAACTATAATTTATAACTACTAGTGAAATATGCAATTGGTGTAAGAAGCTGTATAATAGCATAAAAACCAAACTTTTGAGAATAAAAAATAAAAAATGTGTTAATAGTTTTTATTCTCCGAGAAAACAAAAACACATTCAACATTTGCAATCAGTAAAAAAAAATATGAAAAAAAAAACTATTAGAGCTAAACAAGGAATTAAACGATTGAAGAATATTTTAAGTGAAGTACAGAATCAAATGAAAAATTGTTCAGATACAATTATTCAACAATCATTGGAATCTGCTGGTATAAATACCAACCAATGTAATTTAATAAAAGAAATTTTTGCAGCAGCTAAAGTGAAAAATCCAAAAGGACGCAGATATAGTGAAGACTGGATGATGTTATGTCTGTTATTCCAAATTAGGTAAAATTAAATAAATTTTTTTTATTCACCGTATTTTAGTTATTTGTTAAATATTCATGATCTATTTTCATTTTTCCCTATCATTAATAATTGTATTAATGTAGATCACCAAGTGGATACAAGTTTTTAAAGGATCAAAACATATTACCATTTCCCTGTGTCAATACAATTAGGAAACATTTATTAGCTATGAAAATTGGTTGTGGTTTTGATATAAATTTTTTCAAGCTATTTAAAAAAAAGTTTTCTGGGAAAACAGAGTACCAGAAAAAAGGAATTATAGTGTTGGATGAAATTTTCTTAAGAACAAGTATAGCTGTCAACAGTAGAACATTAACATATTCTGGTTTAGAAGATTTTGGAGATGACGAAGACATAAAAACCAAAAGTACAGATAAAGCTGATCATGGACTGGTCTTGATGTGGCAAAGTTTAGCTGAAAACTTTACACAACCGATAGCAGTTTTTGCATCAAAAGGACCAGTCAAAGGTGATATACATTTCTTAATCCAAATATTATATTAATATACTATATGCATTATATTCCATGAAAAATATTCTACCTATTATAGGAATTGATTTAGCAAAATTAGTCATAAAGGCTATATTGTTACTTGAGGATGCAGGTGGCCATGTGGTTGGACTGACAAGTGATGGAGCCAGTACAAACCGATCAATGTGGAAAGAATTAGGGATATGTCCGGACATTGAAGGATTTAAAAATTTTTTTGAAAATCCTTATGACAACGATCGTAAGGTTTTTGTCTTTTCTGATGTACCGCATTTGATGAAAACAATACGAAACCGTTTACATTCAAATAAACAGTTAAGGGTAAGTATTCTAACTGTATGAAAATATTATAAACTTCTTTCAAAATGAAATATTAAGTTATATTATTTTTTTGTACAGATTAATTCTTCAAAACAATATATTAAATGGAGTGATTACTATAGTTTGTACTTGAATGAATCTACCTCACTTTTGAAAGTGTGTCCAAAATTGACAAAGCATCATTTTGAACTTAATAACTTCACTAAAATGAAAGTTAAGTATGCCACCCAGGTAGGTATAGTATCATATTGGTAATAACTATAATAAATGTTATGATATCATTATTTTTTTCTAGTTATTTAGTTCTTCTGTTGCAGTAGGGATGAAGTTTTATAGGGAAAGGGGTACAAAAAATCTAAAAGATTCCCATGAAACTGAGATATTTACTAGGCAGTTAAATGATATGTTTGATTGTTTAAACCGCCGATTTCCGGCTGAAGGAATTCGGAAAAATAGCACTGATTTACAGGTTTTTTATATGTTGCACGAGTGGCTTGTAAATTTGTGTTAAAGTAAAATATTTAAAAAATTACATATTTAATGTTGTAGGCTAGTCTTAAATGTGTGTTTTACTTATAATTACAGGGTTGGTAATCTGTTTTAATTAACCGCATGTAAATGTTAATAATTAAAAAGAAATTGATTTGCCTAATAAGTAATAATATATTGTTAGATGTATATATCTCAATGTTTATTTGTTTAGATTTTAAATATACCATTAACATTTAATGTATATTGGATTTAATTCTATTAAGGTAATATATGTTATTGATGTAAATCTAAGTATAAGTAATTAATGTATGTTAACGCCGACGTCCGACAGGTATACCTATAATACATTTTGATTCACACAATATGTCTTTTATAATTAACAGATTTTGAATAGGTCATTAATATGGCTGAATGAATGGGAATCTAACCTGAGCAATGGATTTATTACAAAAAATGAATTTTTGACAAAAACAACTGCAGAAGGATTACGAATAAGTTTACAATCTATTATTGATTTAGTGAATTATTTGTTAAATGATTGCAATTTTTCCTATGTATTAACTGGTAAATTGAATCAGGACTGTCTTGAGGTAATATTTTTCCTGTATTATATAACTTTATTCAGAACAAATTTTAAATTAATTTTTAAATTATAGAAATTTTTTGGAATAATCAGGCAAGTGACAGGCCTCAATGATCACCCAGCCACCCCTACTTTCCTACAACTGTATAGAATATTATCTGTATACTCATTAGTAAAAGCTCCCAAAACCGGAAATTGTTCTGTATCCACTGGTGAACAAATATACTATTTTTTTTAATCTCAAATTTTAAAAATTATAATAATATGTACATAGTTATTAACCTAATATTTTTTTTTAGAAAATATTCCAGTTATTACAGTCTCAGATTTAAAGGGCATAATTCTAGATCCAGAAAATACTCCAGATAGAATTAAAAAAATAGAGTCACTAAAAAAGAAAATTGATACAATTGTAGAAGATGGTCATTATGATTGCGATGATATTTTTCTTGACCATGATTACACTGAATCAACCTCATTTGAATGTATTGTGTATTATTTAGCAGGGTACACATACATATTATATTTTCTGTTTGATTAATATTTTCTTTATTTAATTTTTAATTTTTTTTTTTTTTTTATAGGTATATAGCAAGACGCATAACAAAAAATTCGAAGTGTGACATTTGTATAAAAAATTTAAAAAGTTTTAATACTGAATTCAGGAGTGAAGCATGCTTAGTAAAAATGAAGTCCCGCGGATTTTTGATTAATCCTGATCAAAACTTGTACCAAATACTAAAATTATTAGAAAGTTGTTTTGCTCAGCATGCAAATTCTGAAAATGCATTTGAACAGACATTTGAAGAATTTTTCAAAATAAATAATTTACAGTTGAAATTCCCTTGTACTGAGCATAAGTCTCAAGTTATGTGTGATATATTCACATACTATATAACTATGAGAATGCGTCAGTACACATATATGGTTAACCAAGAAAATAAAAAGAGCAATAGAAATAAAAAAAAAATATCAAAATTAACTGACAATTGATAGCACCTCTGCATGATATTGTTTGCATTTTTGTTATTATTTTTCTTACTACAATTTTTTTAATTACCTATTTATATTGATTATTATTATATACTTTTAACATTATTTAAGATGTACAATGTAATGTCTAATAATTTTATATTGAATGTCTAGTAGGATACAAGGTCTAGGTAATACAAAAATAAGAATAATATATAGAATCTGTATTACTCATTTACTCATGTGTAATATCAATTTAAATCTTTTCATTTTAATTTCAAAACTGATAACTTTAAAATAAGTTTATGTTATTAAAAGTCATATTATTCATCTTATTGTTGATTATTTATTAAATTTTATTATTATATGGTGAGAAATGAATAAAATGTATAGGTATATGTTGGCTGTAATGCAAATCACAAACGATATTACAAAACATTTGCTGCAAATCTGGTATAAGTCTGTACCTAACTAATATACAATAATATTCAAGTACATTGTAGTAATATTTCTACTTTTTCAATTTTTGAAACTCATTTTGTAACCACTATTTAAGATTTTATCCCGTAAGCTGATTAGCCAGTCGTTAAATGCTTTCAACTTTTTGCCACCAGGAGCGCTACAGTTTAGTTCTACATGCATTTTCATGACTGAACGGGAAGGGCCATTCTTTTCCGACTAGTTGTGTAACCAGTTTATCTTTAATCATGCTTCACACACGTATTAAATATCGTCAAAAATACCGACCCAAAAAAGTTTTAAGGTTCAGGGGTACCGGTTCCAGGTTTTCAAATTGTCCACAATTGTGGAAATTAAATTTTATATTCTAGTTGCCACTTCAATTATAAGACTTTTCCACTAATCTACTACCCGATACCTATTTAGGGGGGGGGGGGGTGTATTATATCGAAAAAATGAATTTACGGGAATTACTCTCAAACAACTCAAACTTTGTAGAGTTGTCGGATTTTAATGACTATTTTTTTATCTGAAAGAGGAAGACTTCAAACAGCCCGCATAGATCTCTGGTTTTTCTTTTATTTCAAATAATTGTATTAAAAAATGGTTTTTATCCAAAGCTGGGCAAGTTAACCAATTTTTTTAACTAGTTAAAGTTAAGTTATCCTTAAATAAAAAATAACTAAGCCAAGTTAAAGTTAGTTTTATAAAGTTACTGAATTTGAGTAACTAAGTTAAGTTACAAATTTTCATGAAAATAATAACCAAGTTAAGTTAAAAGTTAAGTTACTTTTATGTTTTAAATACCTTTAATTTACTCATAAACGTTTTTTTTATCTCGTCGGAGGAAAATAACTAGTTTTAGTATAAACTATAAAGTAAAACAAATTAATAACAAATACACAGACTATATTATTTTATAAATACTTGTTATAGCTGTATCTTATATTTAAAATATAAATTATACACCTAATATACATAAATGATTATAAGAAATACTTATTGAATTTTAATAATAATGTTTTTTTCAAAATTATGATCTGCTATAGACCCTCTTCTTACACTGTTGGAACTTGGAATCCTCATAGTCACACACTTACACCAGTTGACACACATACTACATAAACTGATATTAATATATTATATAATG
>NC_042496.1:2408306-2478757 GCF_005508785.2 Acyrthosiphon pisum | reverse complement strand
GAGATTTGGGGTGGCTAATAGGGCCTTACTTTGATAATATTGAATACGCTTAAAACAAAATGTTGGAAATGTTTGGGAGGGCTATGGACATTTTTGGGGGGCTTAGCCTTTAAAGCCCCCCCCCCCTATTTGCACCTATGGATATACCTCCGTCGCGGTTTTCAGATATATCAATGCAAATAATATACAGTTCATTAATCACATAAATCATAATAATATGAAAATTTGTAAATAACTTTTTACAAATAACTTTCATTTTAACAAAATAACTAAGTTAAGTTACAATTATTTATAAAAAGAAATAACTTAGTTACTAACTAAGTTATTTTCTACATTCTATTTTTTTTTAACTAGTTAAGTTAAAAGTTATCAAAAAAAGTAACTTTTAACTTAGCTTTTAACTTTTTAACTAGTTACTGCCCAGCTTTGTTTTTATCTTGTATTTTTTTGGACATATTATAAAGTTTGAGAATAAAATATTGAAAAACAGAGATCGATGTGGGCTGTAGAATATTTCCCTCTAGCAATTAAAAAAAAAATTATGAAATTTTATTGATTCTACAAGGCGGTATCGTTATTCCCCGCGGAGTGTGTTTTTGAGGACAAAATGGCATCGGCACCGGGCGCCTTAATCAAACATAGGAAGTGACCACGTCGTATTATCACAGAATATTCTGTGATTGTATCACGATTCATGATTCGTTGTGATCATAGACGTGTAAGATTGTATATTTTTATTTTGTTCAAATACGATGAAAAATTTTAAAAATATATTATACACCATGGTGTGAATATTTTAAACAAAATTAACTATTAACTTTACATAATATGTATTTCCAACTTTTATTGTACTTCATATTTTCATTAGTTGCAGTGTTCATTGTATTGTTCGTGTTTGTTGCTGTGTTACGATGGCACTATGCAAGCAAAAAGAGGAAATTTCCAACGCAATTTAGCATAGCGTTTTTCCATCCTTACTGCAATGCTGGTGGAGGTGGTGAACGTGTACTGTGGTGTGCCGTCAATGCTGTTAGTACTGCATACCCTAAAGTAAAAATTGTTATCTACACTGGTGACTTGGAAGTATCCCCGGTAGAAATAATTAAACGAGCAAAACAGAGATTTAACATTGCACTACCAAATAACTTAGAATTTATTTATCTGCACAGAAGAAAATGGGTAGAAGCTGAAAATTACCCTTATTTCACTCTTTTAGGACAAAGTCTTGGATCTATCGTCTTAGGTATTGAGGCATTGCGTTTATTTCAGCCTGATATATACATTGACACTATGGGTTATGCGTTTACATTACCATTGTTTTGTCTCATTGGTGGTTGTAAAGTCAGTTGTTACGTGCATTATCCAACTATAAGTTCAGATATGATAAATAAAGTGATTCAACAAAAAGGAAAACGTAGAACAATATCTTATATTAAACTCGTATATTATCAATTATTTGCAAAACTATACGGCTTAGTTGGATGGTTTGCTGATTCTATCATGGTAAATGGTTCATGGACTGAGGATCATATCAATACACTTTGGAAGCGACCCTTAAGCACTTACAAAGTATATCCTCCGTGTGATACATCTGACTTCCAGTGTTTGCCGTTAGAGAGACAAAAAACTAAATCTGTGAAAATTATAAGCTTAGCACAATTCAGACCAGAAAAAGATCATCCATTACAACTCAAAGCCATGTACCATCTTAGACAAATTATAAATGAGCATGTATGGGAAAATATCGAGCTTGTTTTTGTTGGTTCAACAAGAAATCAAGAAGATGAAATGAGAGTTGTTGATATGAAGGATTTATGTAAACATTTGTCTTTGGAAAATAATGTACGATTCAAAGTTAATATCAGCTACGATGAACTTAAAAACGAACTATCCGAAGGTATATTGATTATGAAAATAATATGCAAGTTTTTAAGTTATAGAAACTAATATTTTATTTATGTTTCCAGGGTTGATTGGCTTACATGCAATGTGGAATGAACATTTTGGTATTGGAGTTGTAGAATGTATGGCAGCAGGATTAATAATGATTGCACATCGTTCTGGTGGCCCTTTGATGGATATAATTATAGAAGACGGTGCTGGGCAAAATGGATTTTTAGCTTCAAATGAAGTGGAATACGCACACGCTATACACAAAGCACTGTTGTTGTCAGATACTCAAAAATTGTCGTTACAAAAGGCTGCCAGAGGATCAGTAAATCGGTTTTCTAATCAACAATTTCATGATAATTTCTTGAGAGCAATACAACCTTTGTTTAGTTTTAAAAAATTTAAATAGTTTATTATATTTAAATAAAAGGTTTAACTGTGACTTTTTGTTATCCCTTTTAATGATAATTCGTATGGCACTTTTTCAAAAAAAATTTATGATGTTATTAAAAAGATAATTAATTATTGATTTTATAATATACATTGTCTATTATAAATCAATTGTTATAACTATTATTAAATAATAACAACTTAACTACTCAAAAGCAGAAAGCTAATGAGATTTTTATCTAGTTCACAACATTTTATTGCATATTACATTTAAAGATTTTGTAGCTATTGTATTAAAAAAAAAACTGTCATATCAGTTATAATTGATTAAAATCATAATTTATATTACAATAATTATTATAATATTAATTACAAAATATTACCTTACCATACTATATGTGTATTGTGTACTAACTACTTATTATTTTTTTTTCAAATATTGTTGAAACTATTTATTTAATATTATTTTTGGGTTTATTAATAAATATGTATTATTGTTATTTTTATAATTATTTATAAGAAGATTAGAAAGTTTTGAAACATTTTTATTTTTTTTAATGTTAGCACATTCTCATGATGTTTCCAAACTTTCTAGTAACTATGTGTCCTATATGTGTACATATATATTTATATAATTATATTATATACATATTGTATTGACTATTGTGTATAATTGTAATTATTTAATACAAATTAATCCTAAGGAAAAATGTCTTAATCTGTCAGAATGTTGATACTTTTTTCCAAAAGTTGTTTTATGTAAAAATCTAATCCTTTTTTGCATAAATATTATAATTACTTTTCAGATTTCACTTGGTTGCAAATTAAAATTTTTACATTAGAACAAATTTAAATTATTTGTTTCTTGGGGATTTAACTTTATTATAATAATTATTAATACATTTTTTAGAATATTATATTGTATTTAATTTATATTTAAAATTAAAAAAAATAACTATCAATTGAATCAAATGAATTAAAAAGTTCATGTATACAGAACTTAGAAAAACAAGCTAAAGAAGAAACTAGGTATGAAAGATAATTAATATCGGCAGTCAGCAGACAGTGTTGTCAATTCTGTTTTTATTAGACTAGGGCAACTTTTCACTGCTTTTCCCGACTCAAAATTTTTTTCATTCAGATTCTCATAACTTATATTGCAATGGTTAAGAGGAGGGGGGTGTAATAAATGTGCCGACTTAAGGTTGATGTAAATACTAGACTAGGACAAATGGGATTTTCTTTACAGGAATTTAAAAAAAGGTTTAACAGAAAACAATAACAAAAAAAAACACAATTATTTTGGATATTTAAGCTCCTCGAATATTAGCCCTGAATCTTCACATGTATGGGCTTATTGGGCTATGTCTATAATATTATACTAGGTAATAATGTAACAGTAATTTTAGAAAACATTGAATGATATTACAATAGGTATATTATAAAAATAATTATACAATTATTGAAATTAAATGTTGAGCTTTTAATTAGTCACATTATTTCTTTCATTTAGCTGGGATTGTCTTTTGGCCAATTCTTTACCTTGGTTGAAACCATCGTGTGGATATTCTCCCAAAAAAAAATCCATCATGAGATTACCGTTGTTTGCTGAAAAAAACAACACAAAAAAACCTTATAGGTGTATAAGTGTATACAGTACGTCTGTCGTCTTTTAATATTTTGCCAATACGTACTTAGGCACTAGATAGGTACCTATTGATAAATAAGTAATACATTTCATACCTGGATCACTTAAATACTGATCAAAATCTATTATTCCTTCTTGTTTTAGCACTTCGTCATCAATTAAAAATTGGCCGTTATAATGATCATATGGTTTGGTTATGATTGAATAAGCTGCATCAGCCATTATTTCAGGTTTTCGCGAATATGATTTTGCTTCATTTATGCCCGACAACATTTCAACAGCTGCTGTATGAATTACTATATACCAAATAAATACCTTCAAATTACTATTTGTAATTTAATACCAATTTGCGGTACTTATCTTGTTTTTATTTAAATAATCGAATATATCTATGTAACATATTATTATTATAATATTATATACCTAATAGCAGTGCTCGAATTGGGGGGGGGAGCTCCTCTACTATTTATATTTTTTTTTCGCGTACCCCAACTATTTTTTTTTACTTTTTTTTACTTTTTTTTACGGGGAACGGACCAAACTAATGCCCAAAATAATTTTTATTAAAATTTGGAGTGGATCTAAATTGTTTTGTCAAAGATAAACCTAATGAATACCTAGAAATTTTACATTTTTTAATATAAAAATATTTTTCATCCTATCTATGGTTTTGTCGAGTAATGTTTAACCTTTTTGACTCACGATCCACTGTTTTTGTAACAATATTTTCACGACTCGTCACTTGTGTCATCTTTGTAGGCCATAAAAGAAAAAAGACTAAGCTGCTAGTTTTGCGTAATTTCCCGTGCAGAAATATGCCCAAAAACATTTCAAAAAAAGTTTCAAAAAACATATTTTGTTTAAGTTCGGAATCACAAGTAAGCTCAATTTATTGATTTTAGTAGACATTTTAACAATCATTATATCTACTGTAAAGTATGATTCTTCAATTCATTCATAACTTATTCGCATCCATAATTTATAATTTTATAATAAACTTATTTTTTTTAAAACAAAAAAGACTCGTCACGACCCATTTTTATAGATTACGCGACCCAAGATTTGGTAGCGACACTGGTTGATTACCACTGACTTAGATTTCCTAATGCCTTACTAATTTTTTTATTATTGTTTGTTTGTATTTATGCCTAGTTTAGTAGTTCGCAGATATTATGTACATACAATAAACTATTGTATTATAAAATATCTGCAAAAAAAAAATAAGTTATAAATTATGAATTCAAATAAGTTACCTATATGAATGAATTGAACAATATATACACGTATGCAAGGGATATTACGTAAAGCTAAAGATTTTTTTTCTTTCACGGTTTACAAAGGTGACACGAATCGTGAAAATATTGTGAATAAAACAGTGGATCGCGAGTCAAAAAGGTTGAACACTACTAGTCAAAACAATAAATAGGATGAAAAATATTTTTAGATAAAAAATGTAGAATTCATTAAGTTTATCTTTGACAACAACATAGATCCATTCTTAATTTTAATAAAAATTGATTTGGGCATTTGTTTGTAAATATCTGTGAACTAGTGTTCACAATAAAATTGACATATAGGTATGCCCGTATGCGTCTATATCACACATTATAATTATTAAGATATTATCACTGATAATTATAAATTTTTTATTTCACCGAAATATGTAGGTAGCCAGGTAGGTATTATTTCTGTTAATAAAAATTTCGAAAAATAAGGTGAAATGTTGTATTGAAAAACTATGAATTGGTTAAGGGGGGTGTGGAGGGCAAAGCCCCCCACGAGTCTGCGTTGAATAATTTTGCACTTGGAGCGCATTTTATAAATTGTTGGATTGAGCTCCTCTACTTAATTATTCCCAATTCGAACACTGCCTAATAGCCAATGCCCAATGGGTGATCGGGTGATCCATTTCAAAAAAAATGTCTACAATCATTAGTTCGAATTTGTTGTCATAACCATATAATATGTTTTTGAGCTGGGCACAGATATTTTATCTTTCTACCCGGTTTTTTTTCTAATCGATTTATTGCAAAATAGACGTTTTCGTTGTCATGGTTACATATTTATGACTCATAGATTTTCCTTGTAAAGATTGTAAATTTTCCTTCAAGTCTAATACAATCCATTATACAATGATCCACTTGTAATCTACTGTACAGCAGAGTGACATCCACTTACCTACCTGCTCTTTATACATAGTTTCATGTCACTGCGAAACGTTTTGAATTTTAATGGATCACCTTATACCTAGGTTCTAGGTAGGTGTATAAAATATACTAAAATATAATATCCATGTTTTTAATTGTTCTATTTATGGTGCACGGGTTCCAAACTAGACATTTTAACCAACTAACTAGACATATCTTACATAGGTACCCTATTAGTACAATAGTACCCATTATAATTAACCTATATTATATTATTATTCTAAGTAGGTAGGTATATAAAATTATAAATAGGTAACTCAAAGACTACCTACTCGTATGAATTTATTTTGATTCTGCACGTCAAAATATTCAGAAAAATATCGACAAAATAATTTAAAGTAGAAAAGGGTGATTCTCATTTGAAAAAAACAAAAGTTAGCATCTACACTGTACACCTCTTCTGTATAGTAAAGAAAATTTTAAGAATTTCAAAATATGGTTTTTAAGTACCAATATTTAAAAATTCCGTAAATCAGATTTTCAATAACTGCATTAGGTAGGTATTCAAGAAAAAAAAGGTGGATGAGCATGCTCGGATAATCTGTATAATTTATTTACTACATAATATTACCAGTTCTAGGCCACAAAGCATTCACGGCAATGTTATCTTTCTTAAATTCTTCAGCCATTCCTAATATACACATTGACATTCCATACTTGGCCATTGTGTATGCAACGTGGTCTTTAAACCAATTAGGATTCATATTCAACGGAGGACTAATATTTAAAATATGAGCGTGTTTGCTTTTCTTTAAATAAGGCAGACATATTTTTGATCTAAACAGAAAAATAATAAGGTAAACGCCAACTGTCAATAAAGTAGTAAAAAACAATTTTGAATTAGGTATATATTACACAAGAAATGTTCCTCTTGTATTAATGTTATGCATTAAGTCATATCTCTTCATGTCAGTGTCTAAAGTTCCAGTTAATGATATTGCACTTGCATTGTTTATGACTATATCTATACCTCCAAATACATCAATAGCTTTTTTAACAGCATCAATTATTTGACTTTCATTTCTTACGTCTACAACACAAGGTAAACATTTTCCTCCTGCTTCTTCAACTAAAATATAATGAAAACGTTATATAGCATATAAAGTGTATATAGGTATCTAGATTTTTAGTAAAGCTAAGGTGAAGATTGAAGGTAGGTAGGTAGGTAGGCAGTGTCGGCCTGGCAAATCAAAGACTCATGGATGAGTTTTTTTAAGGGGCCTCATAAATCATAATGAAATACAAAGGCCCCAATAAACTTAATTTAACATTTTCACTACCATTTTTCACTTTTAAAAATATTTATTCAAATTCTAATTTTTAGAATTTTAAGTATACCTAAAGATCATATTTCTGATATTTTTTTTACTACTTAAGGAGTGTTCTGTAGCTATGAAACTTTAGTTTTCAAGTGGTAACTCCTTTTTTTACTGCAAATTATAAGCAGGTGAATTTTTTGAAAATGTTGATATATCTATAAGTAAAAATTCTAATAAGTAGTTGCTCTATTATTAAAATGTTTATACAAAGGATAATCCTTAAATGGTACAAAAAATCTTAAGCATTCAAAAATCTTCAAGTGTACCTACCTATTTAAAAATTCCAAAAATCAAAATTTTAATATAGTATGTAAAATAATAATAGTGATAATAGCATAATAATAGTGTGAGGATGCTTAAAAAATGACTCAGTAATCAGTATGATATTAACGCGAAGCCTAACAAGATGAATAATGATTAATTTGTTTAATATTAAACTATGAAACTATGGAAAAATTTGAAATTACAAAATACTAAATAGTAATATATAATAATTATTAATTAGGTTCACAGAAATGAAATCACAAAAACCAAAATTATATTTCTATGGAATTTTATCTTTGAAGACAAAATATGTAAGTTATAACTTATAAGGCATAAGCATAATATAATTTAGTAATCTTTCAAAAGTATGCCATATTTGAATGATTACTGAATCCAACAGCGGGGCCACTGCAGGGTCGGCCAGCGGCGCCCTTGTGACCTATTTGAGCCCATTGTTTTTAAGAACAGAGTTTAGTTAGATTTTAGCTGCAGTCACATAATTAAACCTAAAAAACCTCCTTCTACTTGTTATTTGACACTTGTACTATTAGGTATAGCATGCTCACGCTATATATACTATGGGTAAGCATCTGGGCCCTGTAAAGAAAAATTTCGTCTAAAAACTACGTACTCTATAGAGCTCTAGACTCTAGAGCCTCTACTCAGCTACGCCCTATATATAGTCATATAGACTAGGGAAACGTCAAGCGAATAAAAAAATTTATGAGACCCTAAAAAAAAGGAGGGGCCCCATGATACTAAGATGGGTAAGCACATATTGTGTACGTGTAACTACATATAGGTATGGGTACCTATTTAGTTTTCCAATAAAATTAAATAAGTTTTTGTATTGTTTTATGACATAATAATTATTATTTTATTGCAGTATAACAAAGCTATGATAAAACATTAGTACATTACATTTAGTGATTACTTACATATTGTTTTTATATATACCGTATATTATATTATATAGGTAACTACCTACCTATAGTTATAATTTATAATAATTAATAACCTTACTTCTATAGTTTTAACTTTCAAGTGACCTTTGGCTATATCTTTCAATAAATTGTAAACTTTAGTTATTACCTATTTCAATTGTAGATTCTGAGCGGAGCGATGAATGTATTAATTTTACAATGTGTGTTTTTTTATTTTTATTTTTGTGTCATTTTAAAATTAAAATTTCTACAAAATACGTAAAAATCGCGAAAATGTGCAAATTATTTTCATGAAATTTACAAAAATTTAAATTTAAAAATTTAATATTGGATTTTTCATAAGTTTGTCAAATTTTATCAAAAAAATCTCTTAAAAAAATTGATTAAATTTTAAAATTTTATAGTTAAGGATTGAAAATTTAAAACAAGGTTCCACATAAGTAAATTATTCTGTTACCAAAAAATCTCAAAAACAGTTTTTAACAGTTTTTTTATAGTTATTTTATGTTCAAATTTGGACGAAATTACCTACATACTAAAAAATAAATAATAATTATAATAATATAATAATTACGATATTGGTTATTTTGTTGTAATTTTAGAATATTGATTCAACTTACTGGATACCGTATTAATAACAAGTAATAGGTAGTAATATAAATATAATATACAATTTCCACACTGTCATGAATCGTTTTTCTTATACGGTGATATTATATTATTGAATTTAAATTTAATACCATCCATTAAACAATGGCCCACTTGTAACCTACTGTATAGCGGAGCGACATCTACTTACCTACCTTTTTTTAGTTTCTTCTATGAATCTCAATAAAATTGTATTTGTTGGGTAAAAAAACTTGGAAATTTAATATAAGGCTCACACACAAGTATATTATCTACGTCTTACAAGTGCGTAACATGGCAAATTTTACGCTCAGTAAACACGTGTAGCTCCGTTAGTTTAAAAATTAGAGTGAATTGACCTCTTATAAAATCTAAAGGTAAGATTATTATCTTGACAACCTCACGGGCCTTTTATTATATTTTAATTTTAAAGCGAGTTATAAGTGTTTTAAAATTGTCAATTGTTTGTACATCTTAAAATACTTATAACTCGCTTTAAAATTAAAATATAACAAAAGGCCCATATTCGTAAGTAAAGTACATTTACATTATTTTCATGGTTAACATTTCACCGTATTATTATAATAGACTATTAAAAATATGATTAATACAACATACATAGAAAATTTTTCGGATAGAAAAAACTTTATAAGTTAAAGTTGCTTAAAAAGTTAAAGTAGGTAATTTATATTCAAACTCAAAATGAAAAATAAAATAAAATCACAATTTATCACAATAAAAAAAATTCGAAATATTTCGTGTTACCTTTATCGTTGAACACACTTTATATCGGTATAGGTGTATACTCTATAGCAATAAGTAATAACAGTATAGCACATTTTAATTAATAATTGCAGGTTTAATGCAAAGTAATGTTATTCTGTAGGTCTCTATAGTGTAACAACTTCAAGTTTCATTTAATTATTTTAGATTATTATATTTCTTTTAATTTTAATCACCACAAAATAATTGAAACTCATAAGTCATAATACCATATATATATATATAAATATAATCCTAAGTGACAGAGATTTATGTTTAGTTTATCATAAGCTAGTCATGAATTATAATCTCTTACTAATTCAATTTGTCACGGGCAACGCTTGCCAAGATCACGCTAGCCACGCAAGATCAGCTAGTTAATTAATACATAAATGATAAATAAATAATAAATGCATAAATAATATTATTCTAGGATATACCATGTACCTATCAGAAATGCGATACACATTTTAGATTCTGAGTGAAACGATGAATGTATTGTATTGATTTTACAATGATAATGTGTGTTTTTTTATTTATTTTTTTTTATTTTCGTGTCTGTCATCACATTTTAGGACAGTAAAATGCTTAGATTTTCTTCAACAGTATCTTTTCTGATAGGAAAGTGAATCTAGTTGGTACTTTGGGGAGTCAAAAGTAAAAATTTTCCAGTAGCTCCCAATATTTAAAATTAAGAAAAAACGGGAATTTTAACGCATAATCTGTTTTCGAGAAAATTGATTTTGGTTTTTGGTGCAACTCTTAAACAAATTACCGTAGATACATGAAAGTTTGACTGAATGTTTATATTTGTATTTTATATACACCATAACATTTTCCAAATATTTTGACTTATTTTGAGCTCTTAACGGACATTTTCAGTTTCAATTTTTTTAGTTTTTTTTGTTGGTTAAAAAAGCTTGAAAATGTAATAGTAAGCTACTAGTATATTGTTTCAATGGCAGATGAAAATAATTAAAAATCTATACTCACAATTTATTTTTATAAGCATCTTTAGTTCAAATATTGACAAAATACGTATAAATGACGAAAATTTGTTAATTATTTTGAGTTAGAAATTCCAGAAAAATTTTCTTTTTAAATCTAAGATTTTAAAATGTAATACAAGATTCCTCTTAAGTTTTTCTACCTTTTTCAAATAAAAAAAAAATGTCTACAAGTATAATTTAATTTTTATGAGCATTTGAAATTCATATTTTTACAACATTTGATATTCAGTCGATTTCTCATGTTACAATTTTCTTATTTTGCTGTAATTAAAAAACGAATGACTGTAGACTCTTGAAAATTTCACTGAATGTTTATATTAGTATTTTCTATACACGATAAAATTAATTAAAGTAATTTGACTCTTTTTGAGCTGTTTACGGACATTGTCAGTTTTCAATCTTTTTAGTTTTTTTTTCTATAAATATTAATAAAGTTTTATCTGTTGGGCCAAAAAGTGTAAAAATTTAATACAAGGCTCCTGATATATTGTTACAATAGCAGTTGAAAAATATTAATAATACATATGCACAATTTTTTTTTATAAGCATTTAAAGTTCAAATTTTGACAAAATTTAAATTGAATAATTATTTTGTGGTTAAAAATTTATAAAATGTTCAAATTTTATATCTAAGGATTGAAAATTTAAAACAACATTCCACGTAAGTAGATAATTCTGTTACCAAAAAATCTAAAAAATACATAAACACAAATTATTTTTATAGTCATTTTAAGTTCAAATTTGGACGAAATTACATATTAAGAAACCTGGAATAACTATTTTAGTTATTTTTTTGTGATTGTATAATATTATTCGTGGGTAGGTACTTAAAACTTCTAAAGTACACTATTATATATCTATGATAGTATCACGGTTTGTTGTTGATGTATAACGCGTTATAAGTATCTAATGGATATTGTGATATGATTAATTTGGAATTTATATTATAGGTACCATAGATAAGTATATACTATGTCTTATACTTAGACTGACATACCGTCTCCGCTCAGAATCGTTTTTCTTATACAATGATATTATATCATTGAATTCAAATTTAATACCATCCATTATACAGTGACCCATTTGTAACCTACTGTACAGCAGAGCGACATATCCACTTGCCCATCTTTTTCTAGTGATCTTATAATTTTGATTTATAAATTATAAGGTTTATAAATATATGACTTGTAAGTTTTGACTCATATAATTTGAGGAAAACTTCATGAATAAATGCTTTGCAAATTGCAATCAATAAACCTTAAATAAATAATACAAGCAAAAGTTTCCTAAAGGAACGATTCCTTTTTAGAGGAACGAATAAAGAAATAAATTCCATTATTTTTAGGAATAGGAACGTAAATATTATAATTCTTTTGTTCTTCTCGGAAAATTAACAAAAAAACATTTGGGGAGAAAAATTCTGTATTTTTGTTTACTTATCATGATTTCAATCTATAAAAAAAATAATAGACAAGACTACCAAATTTTTATTCACATGTAAGTGTTTATTGATTAGTGATTACTGATTATGATAATATAGCTATTAACTCATGAACCATGAGAAACGAGGAAAAGAATGAGTTTCTTTTTCATAGGAACTGGGAATTGAACGAGTTCCTATTGACATTAAATTAACGAGGAACTGAACGAATTCCTGTTTATACTAAAGGAACGAGGAATTGAACGGATTCCTATATAAAAGCAATTTTAACAACACTGAATATCAGAAGTATTTAAGTATTTTTAAAATATTACTTTCTCTTGCAGCAGTATATATAGTTCCGGGGAGTTTAGGATGTGGTTCAGTACTTTTAGCTGCAATAACTATGTTGGCGCCATCCTTTGCTGCTTTCAAAGCAATTGCCTTGCCAATACCACGACTTCCTCCAGTAATGAACAGCGTACGCCCTTCCAATTTTCTAAATGACCAACAAGTTTATTTTATTAAAAATATTTCAAAAATATTTGAGAATACATTTTTTGACATCTTAATTTTAAACCTAGACAATACGCTAAAACTTATAAATAATATACCGGTATTGAAATTTATAAGGACTTAAAACGAACAATAAACTGAAATAAATAACATTTATTTATGTCTTTTAAAAACCATTTACCTATTTATAGACATATTATTTTTAATAAAAAAAATATTTTTGTGCTATTATCCGTTTCAACTTAAAATTTATTAGACAATGTTCCAATGTATACGCGTATGTTTGGTAATAATAATTAATGTGCTATACCAGCTACTTATATATCTATATTAGCTGAGGTAAGTAATTGATCACTTGATTATAGTGACTAGGTACTAAAATTGGTACCGAGTAAAGTATATAGGTTAAAGGTAATCTAGTTTATACCTACACTATTTAATATCTATTTATACATTTTTATAATACTGCAACATTCTCACGTTGTCAGTAGGTCTCTAAGGAGATAAACATTTTAAATGGGTACCTAGGTTTACTATACGAATAAATACATAATAATTAAATTAAAATTAAAATTGTCTATTCAGTCGATCACTATATACAGAGGGTCCCGCGAGGATCTACCCATTGCGATATCTCCTGAGAGAATAAATATATCATAGGTACATTTTTCGGTTTTTATTGACTCACAAAAGACTAGGTTTATATTAGGTATTTAAATTTGTTTATATTCTTTTTTACATATTTTCTGAGTTTATTTGAGAAAGATAAATTTAACCAGTACTTCTGACTTTCTTCAAATAATTTATAATGTCATGGAACTTTGAAATTAAGTTTTTACAACTTACCTATATTATATCATATTATTGTTATAAACTTTTTAGTCAATACCGATACTAACCGACTACCGTTCAACAGTGAGATTAAATTATTCGTGGAATCGTGGAAAAAATAAATAATATCTTTACTTTAATTTAAATATTTTAAAAATGTCATTATAGGTATGTATTGAAAAATAAAGTAATATACCTACATAAGAAATTCAAGTCCCTGTGAATGATATTTTTTAACAAGAACATACGAAGAATATTTTTTAACGCTAACTATTGTTATTCTTCATTTAAATAAACAAACTGTGCTTATATATTTTTAAGATTTTCGAATTTCAGTAAAAACTACTTATTAGGACAGAGGAACTTATATTATCACATTTTAAACCTTTACTTAGAAAGTTCAAATTTTTTATATTTTTATGGCTTATGTCAACATTTTAAAATCTAACACTTATAAAAATATACTGCATCCATGTATCTTGAATATTTTTTAGTTAAAAATGTGCAGGGATATTGCATGTATTAAATGTTCAAGTTTATTGACCAAGTCTATGAGCTAAAAAATAAAATAAAAATTTCAAGTGTCTATAAATAGCTCATAATGTGTAACTATTTTAAAAATTATACAATTTTCGTAAAAAGCTAATTGGTTAAACATTCGGTGATTGTAAACTGTGCAATAAGAATATTTTAAGTTAGTAATCATTTTTTCATTAAATCCGAAGTTAAACCTAAACTGTTGCATTTTTTTATTGGATAATCCTATCAAATTACTATTTACTATTATCATATAGGTATATCATGAATTAATTAAAACATAATAATATAGCAACCCTTTTACTGTTCTTAGTTCTGTGTTAAAAATTTTAATTAAATGCATATCTGTGTCTAGTTTGTAACGCTTGCATATAATATCATACGATAATAATTAAATGCATTAGGTAGGTACTAAATATTTTAATTCAATAGATATTCTGTTAATTGCTATGAACATAATGTTATAATATATAATAAAAATTATTTACATACCCAGTATTAAGCATTTTAAAGTAATCAGAATAAAGTTTACAAAATGTGTGGTAAATTTCAAAAACACCAAATCCAAGGTATTAGTACCTTTATAACTATTACAAACTATAGGCATGGAACAACTAAAAATTATAATTTATAATGATAATATTAAATTTCCTGTGAAAAAATGTATAATGAGTATAACATCCCTACCTATAAGTATGTTTTTTTAAAGGATAATGTGATGACGAATCAAGCGGTTCAAACTAATTAGTACAAATTTATTTTTTCATAGAATACATTAATATGTATATCAGGCATTACAGATTACCTAATTATTACCAATATTACTTAATTATCATTTATGTATTAGATGCAATTTTTAATTTTAGTATCCAACTTATAGGCCAAAGAGTAATAACTAAATATTAATGAGTATAAAATTGTAATAGCTTGGTAATATATATAATCATTATAAATTATAATACATGTAACTGGTTGATGGTGCAGGTTAGATTAATTATTTTATTGAACAATTTTCTAATTTGACTTTTTGAACTTTTTTCTTTAGCTGGGCAGCTTATAACTACTTATATATGGCTAAATATATAATAATATAATATTCAGCTTATTTTAATCTGATTTCTGATTAGGGAAAAGTTGATTGGGATAAAAATTAAATGCAATACCTATATCGTTGAAATTATTTTAATTAGCTACCTACCTATATTAACATTTAATATTTATTATTTATTATAGTAAATTTAATATATATATATAGGTACCTATGTACATATACAACCTACTTAATTATTTTTAAATTTTTATATTAATATAGTATTAATCAGATTATATCAGTGGTGTACGGGCTTATATAGGGGGGGGGGGGGGGTAAAAAGTGTGTGTGTGTATGGAATTATTATTAATAATTATGTGGTTGGAAATCCTGATTCAGAATTTCTACCCCACTCCCACCTAAAAAAAAAAATTTCAATCCCATATAGGTACACCCCCTGGATCATCGGTAGGACGCAATTTATTATTGTCTCTTGTATACGCACAACGACCTATACTTATGTTCAGCATAACCAATTTTGTGTAATGTGTTCTTACTTTGTTAGCTTTAATATTAGAGTGAATTGACCATAAATTAAATTAAAATGTAAGAAAATTAAATGTGCATTATTGTAGTTTGAACATTGTGTTTTCACGATTTTTCAATATTATTAAGCTTGAGTTATAAGTATTGCGTATATAAAATATAATAGAGTTTAAAAAGCATATAACTGGCTTATAAATTAAAATATCATAATAGTACATCCATTATGCATATTGAATTTGTTGTCGTGCGGGCGCTGTAGGTTACAGAGACAACTAACCACAGGACGTGTGGCCTCTTGAGATTGGTGATATTTCAACGTTCGTTGTAGGTTTCTAAGTGCTTATAACTTATAAGTTCATTGTATTTATGTAAACATTTGAAATAATATATAAAATAATTGTACTTAAAATCATGTATTTATTTAATAGAGTATTGTTTTTGCTAACAACTTGTACAAATAGTACTTATATAGAATATAGATAATCTGATTATTAAACACATCAATACAAATGATTATACAAATTTAAAAACAATTTGAGCAATTAATAATAATTTAAAAACTAATATTATGTCTGACGACTCTGACGTCCGTACAATTTGTTGAAACTTGAAACATTGTAATAGAAATAAATATTGTTATAACTAAAAAATAATATAAAAATGGTGGTTAAGCGCAGGGTAGGTACCGCTCTGCTGTGCAGTTGTAGGTGTCGAGCGGTTCATTATAATGGATGTGTTGATAAAATATAATATATTAATATAAATGTATTATGTTTTGTTTGTAATTTATTAGTATTTTGTTAACTATAACTTTTGTATTAATAAACTGTTTATATGTTAAATTTACTATTTTATATGTAAAAAGCTGATTGGCGTTAATACCATTAAATAAAATAAAAATAAAATAATATTGTATACAAAAAACGATTCTCAGCAAAGTATGTCAGTCTATATTACCACAGAATAGATAAATTAAATAATAATAATATTATATTATTATTGCTATTAAAGTAATTTGTTTTACTATTAAATGCGCCAATTGTATATAGTTGTAGAGATTAACATAGTGTCCCTACAATACACCTAATGTATTATTGTAGTGATATATTTTAGAATACTAGACATTTTTGGTTAGCGTATTAAAAATTACCATTATTTTGTCGCTACCTTCAACCTTATTGGTGATAGTTAAAATAGTATTATAACTATTATATTATAATAATGATGAGTAAGTATATTAATTCAGGTTTAATCCACGATGATCAATTCAACTTGCGTGTAGTTAAAACTTGTCCAGTCGCCAAATGTTAAATCAGTACAAATTATAAACTACCAATTTTCTATTGGAACATTTAAAAAAATGTAGTGTAAAAGTAGTACTCTACATTTAAACAATAGTGTGAGAAGCAGCGTACTTAATTTTAAAAATAAGTAGTGATATTGATAGCGAGCTACTTTTTTAGGTGAGTAGCTGTATCATTACAAAAAAACATTAGCGTCCCGACCACTGGAGTATTAATACAGTATATCTGTATCTTTTAGATTTTTTGGTTATATTATGAACTGCTTATTAGAAACCTTGTTTTCAATTTTCAATTCTAAGCTATAATAATAATATATAGTATAGTATAATATAGCTATACATTTATACATTTTATAATTTTTAACATTGCATATTTATGTGATTTTGATTAATTTGAACTTTAAATGCTTGTAAAAAAAAAATTGTGCTTACGTATCTTTAATATTTTTGAACCACTATTATAACAATTTATTAGGAATTTTGTATTAAATTTTCAAGCTGTTGATACAACAAATTTTTTTTTATTGATATTTATAGGGGAAAATTTAAATAACTGGAAATATCTATAAATAGTTCAGAAATAGTTTTTATTCGAGATTTAATTCACATACATCTGATCAGGATATATTATTGACCGGAGCCCAGACGAAATATTATTGTCTCCAATAATAATTTGTCAGCCCACACGGAGAGTAAGGATCGGAGAACTCATATTAAAAATAATATAACAATTAATATTCTAGACACCATGGACTGTAGATTTCTTATAGACCTAAGTTTAAGAAAATAAAGTAGTTGAAGAAAAATTGTTGTAAGCAAAGTATAAGTATACATTATAATATTATATAAAACTGCATATTTAATTATGTTATTGTACAATATAATATAATATTATAAAATATTATAAAACAGAGTTTTAAAAATTTCTAAAAACATTTTGTAAGAAATAATAATTATAATTAACAACAACAATAAATAATAATAATTTGTTCACAATTTCATAATAACCATATTATAATTATTTCTTAGTCAAAAAACCTTGAGGATATGATGACTGCCATCTCCATGTATCTTCACACATTTCCTTCAATGTTCTCTTAGCTTCCCATCCAAGATATGATTTGGCAAACGATGCATCACAATAAGAAGAAGCACAATCACCCGAACGACGATCAACTATATCATATTTTACTTTTTGTCCACTAACTTGACTAAACATATCAATTACCTGAGCAAAATAATTAATAAACATGATTAATTAATATAATATAATGATAATTGGTACATTTTTTTTTTATAAATATAATCCAATATTGTATTTTGTATATTTTAATAAATAATAATTTAGGAATAGGTCAAACTTGAATTGTATTCGAACTTTCTAGTAATTTAAAAAATTTAAATAACCAAACATTTTTTTTTTATATTAATCTGCTGTCATTTTTGAACATTTAAAATTTGATTTTGATCTAACTATACAAATTAAAATTTTTTTCTAAAATTTTCATTTTTAACTTTGAGGTGTTTGAGGGTACTCGAACACATCAGTAAATAACATGATAAATTTAAATATACAGGTAATTCCTATCTATAATTTGATAGTAATTTTTTTGATGTACTATTGCATAATATATGGCAATTTTATTCAATATTAAAATTATGTTATGAGCAGGGCTCGTAAGTTCATGTATTTGCATATAAATCTTGTTAAAATGTATTTAATGCTAGATGAGATAGAAATCCATATCAAGGCACTACAGTTAAATATGTGGTATAAGTCTTATTTTGCATGTTTATGCATATTTCTATTTTATTGGACATATTATACATGATTTTTATATTTCTATCCATATTATTATTTCAATATGCATTTTTTTATGGAAATACTATAAAAGAATCAACATTTGACAAAAAAAAAAAAAACACGATGGTTTATAATATAAAAGAAATGAATGGATAATTCATATTATTTTAAAAATTGTTTATGATTTTTTTAAGTAAGAATTTTTTATGTGCATAATTTTAGATATTAAGTGTATATGAATGCATAATTTTTAACTTTTTAAGGCATATTTCAATGTATATTTTGCAAATTTTTAGTGCATAAATGCATGCTTATTATGCATTTTTTAGGACATAACTTACAGGCCCTGGTTATGAGTATTTTGAAATCTGTATCATTAGTTTCAATAATTTTGTTTGAGATACATAAAATCCATAAAATAACTTGTTTTGGATAAATACAATATATTAAGATATGATAAAATAGTTTTCTGAGGCAGTATCTGAGTTAAATATAATTTTTAAGATAATTTATGACTTTGTTTTATGTTATCAATTCAAAACTTTTAATCTGTCTTTTTGAAAACTGTAACAACTTATTTGAAAAATTATTCATTACTTGTATCACTGAGTATCCATTTCCTGTGCCTAAATTTATAGCTATAGCTCCATTTTCATCAGCATTTTGTAGCTTTTTTAATGCACTAACATGACCTTCGGCCAGATCCATAATGTGAAGATAGTCTCTTACTCCTGTTCCATCAATAGTGTTATAATCGTTACCAAAAACATTTATACATGGTCGGTTTCCTACAGCTACTTGAGCAACATATGGCATTAAATTGTTAGGAATTCCAGTAGGATCTTCTCCCAAAGTTCCAGAAGGATGAGCTCCAACTGGATTGAAATAACGCAAAATAATCACAAACCACTCCTAATAATAAACACCATATTAGGTAAATAATTAATTAAATATTATTGATTGTTGTAAAATGTACTTTATCAGAATTGCATAAGTCTTGTATTATTCCTTCAATATAATATTTTGATTTAGCATATCCATTGAGTAAATTTTGACCAACCGGGTGTGATTCAGTTATCGGTAGAAATTGTGGTTCACCATATACTGTAGATGAGGAGGAAAATACAAGCTTCTTTACATTGTGTTCTTTCATGACCTATCAATTAAGTTTATTATTAGTCTGCATGTTATACATTCAGTTGTTATTAAAGTAATTAATTATAGTAGTAACACTTTACATACTTGAAATAAATTGATTGATCCTGAGACATTGACTCGATAATAAGTCAAAGGAATGATACATGATTCACCAACAGCTTTTAATCCAGCAAAATGAATAACACAACAAAAGTTGTGCTAAAAATACAATAAATATATTATAAAAAAATATTACAGATCATAATATTATGCTTGTTATATCCTTAATATCCTGATTACTCATCACAACTATTCACTAATCATAAAATCCTACAAAGAGAATGCCTTTCCTGACAACACATTGCAGCTAACCAACATTTACAGAATACAGATTTTGTAGGAAAAAGTCTTTTTCTGAGCTCACTCTTATTCTACTCGCAAATAGCTTCTTTCTCTACCCTTAGCCTCACTGCATCATACCATCATAACCATTTCCTTCCCCACATGCTCGGGATATATAATCCTTGAACAACCTGTTTTTTTGTATTTATATTCATCTATAACTGTTTATCTTAAGTTGTTAATAATATAATATATCTTTACCTCATTGTAATTGTCATTTGTATTCCAATAAATATATAAATAAATAACAAACAAGGGTAAAGTGCATTATTTAAAATAAATTTTTACTACTGGTAATTTAACATCAATAATTTTTACATAAAATTAGAAATTTAAAAATGAATTTTGATAATAATATATAGTCAGAATATAAAAATATGGCTTTGTTCTATCTACATTGGTGAGAATAATGTTATGTCATAAATAATCATTAGGTATTTAGGTATATAAATTTAACACTTTTGCATAATATAATATATTGTAAGATCATTATAATAATAGGTATAATGAAACATAAAGCTAACCTTATCAAATACTTTGGAGAGTGAATCATAATCCAAGAGATCAACATTATAGAATGTGACTGGCTTTCCAACTAATTTTTCAACTTGCGATATAGGTACCGGATTTTGTCCTTCATTTCCTAAATTAATAATATTTTAAAATAGAATACAACAGATTGTTAGTTTTATTTAGAATTATGTGAATCAGTGTTTGGAAAGTTCACTAAAAACTAACTTGAAGTAAAACTGAACTTAATTAATTATTCATTAAACAAATTAACATGTTCATCAGATTGTTTATTTTGATTATTTATTAAAAAATGAATTTCTATCTGCAGAAATGGGTTAACTAATTGTATGATAGTATATGATAGTATAAGTACTAAAATAAATTAATTTAAATAAAACATTCTAAAATTATTATTTGGAATATTTTCAATTTGTACATGAAATTCATATTACAAAAATGTATATGATTTGAACAACCTGAAATCATATAAGTTTTCTTCAAACATGAATTTTGCGCACATTCTATTTGAAAAAAAAAACAAGATTTCTTTGTTATAATTTACAATTAATAGCATTCACTAAACATGAACATGAACTTTCCAAACACTGATTTAGATGCAATATGTAAGATAAGAGCAAGCATAATAAATAATAATACAGTTTAGAAAATAGATTAGATGAAAAAGCATGAAAAATAGTTATAAATTATAACTTATATTTAACTCCATTCCAATGCTTACGGCTTAACCAATTGATGTCAATACATAACTAATATAATTACATAAATATTATATTTTATTAAAAATGTTATTATTAAGTTTTAAATACTTAATATTAATTTAATTTTAAAACTATAAAATCTACTTTTATTGCATTTGGCATACTTGCATATTATGGCAATTGAGTTAATTGATTTGTTAGATACATTATATTATTATAATAATAAAAATTTAAGATTTAAATTACCTATTAAATAATCATTTTTTTTGTCACAATTAATGTCTTACTATGATTTAAACAATGCAATAAACTAATAACAAACTATAAAAAAGGTTTCATTATTAAAAATATATATATAGTATTTCTAAGAACGAATCTGTATTATTAAAATTTGATAAAATAAAATGAAAAAATACAAATAGATGTTTGTAGAGGAATGAATACAGTATCTCGTTTAATAGTTTGACACATATTAATAAAATGTAGTATAACATACCTTTACATGCATTTGACAAATTATCTAAGACCACCACCTCATACCCTGATTCAATTAAAGGTATAATAGTATGGCTACCAACATACCCTGCGCCACCAGTTAACAAAACACATTTGCTTTTTGTACTATCCATTTTGTGAATAATTATTGTAACCAGGAGTATTTTGTAACAACAAAATTCTAAAAAAAATAAAATAAATTCATAACAAAATAAAATTATTTTAATTATTTTCATAAAATACAATTTATACAGATTGAAGTATAAAAAGACAAAAATCGAACCCTTTTATAGTAGTATTATTCATAATAATAGGTTCTACATTAAAGATGATTATGCAATATATAAATATTTAATTCAAAATCAGAAAATATAGATATACAGAATAAAATGAAAAACATTTAGGCATATTAAAATATTTTAAAAGCTATTATACCTATTATTTATAATCTTTAATCACTATTATTTATTACCAACATTAAGTAAGCTCTTTCCACATTTACAGTAAGATGTATAATACAAAGTATGTATGAACTACATTTCAAACAAAATATTTTAAATAGGTAACTTTAATATATATTTTTTCAGTGAGTTTTTAAAATCTTTATTGATTACCATTCAATTCAAAGTAATATAAATACATATCAATTACCAACACTTCAATCTATATTTTATAAATAATTTAATTACATATATAAAAATAAAAGTTGTTAATAATTACTTAAAACTTAAAATTAATATATAAAAATTTTACCTTACAACACAAAAACAGACATTTTGTTCAAGTAATGCTAAGTCATTATATTGAACATAATAGTTAATATGTTATGACTTATAAGTAATAAAACTATAATAGAGTGTAGATAAGATAAACTAAAATTTCAAGGACATAAATGTAAACACGACGTCAATATTAATCTTTTGAGTTTTGACGGCATAAACATAAAACTTACTATATATACAATATACATCAATACCAATTAATTAGTACATAAATTATTAAGTATTTTTTAAATGTATAAAATATATGACCTTTATTCATTATTAGCCCTATTTACATTTATACCTGCATTTCCAATATAACTAAAATAGAGATGAAATATATTTTAGTATATTTAAATATAGGATGATACAACACGCATACTCACTCACGTTTTCTTTTAATAATGCATTTATATTAAATCTAAATTGGAATTTATAGCAGGAGTTTGAGGACTATATTTTCAATTTTAATTTAAAAATTTTATACCAATTAAAGAGTCCTATGGCTATACAAACTCTTTTTATCAATTGATAATCAATCTGTTTCACTGCAAAATATTAAACATACAATTTGACATGATTTTAGTAATTTTGAAAAATGTAATTATTTATTCCTATAAAGTAATGAAAAAAATTTAGGTGCCATCAGAATTTGTTGGTTGGACTTGGTTTTGAAGTTATAGCGAATTGAAGTATTTAAATATTGTTGCACGATGGGTAACGTGGACTATAGACAATTCATGGTAATATTAGCTGGGATAATGTTTATGTGTTTTTAATAATTTTGTTGTAACTCGGAGACCTACCCAAGGTGGTTTTACAAAACAAGTCAAGGGGTATTTTCGAATTTAATTGTCCAAGCTAGCGAGTGACCCAGTCGGGTATACCTGTATTGTGTGCTTTCAGTAATTTAAAAAAAAAAATCGCTTGGGAGCTAAACTAGAATTGTTCCGTAGTTAGTATACAGCTTACCACGGGACACTCTTTATAAATGGAAAAAAATTCTCATAATTTGAATATCTGGTCCTTAAATAAAATTAAAAATTTCAAGAAATCAGAATTTAAATTAATTCTTTCCTTTAATTAAGAATTTGTTTAAATTCTGTAATTGGGGTTGAGCAAGGCGAGCAGCCTATAGTGAATCAGCATGTATATAATATAAATATTAAATAATACTTTATAGCTTTAATGTTTGATTAAATCAATTTGTTTTTTTACCTAATAGTAAAAATATTTATGATTATAAGATGTACATTCTTAGAAATTTTAAGACAAAATGAACAAAATAAATTATTATAAAATGTCAAAAATTCATAAAAAAAAACCTAGTTGAAATATTTAACACAATGATAATTAATAAGCTTCTGTAAATCCGAAGATTTACGAAATATAGATGTACTCACGAAGAATCTCTGAGGGTGATAATGAAACAGTTGTGATATTTAATATTGAAAGTTGCAGATGTTTTATCCATAACACCCAAAGGCGGAATAATAATAGCACGAGACACGAGTAGGTCGTAGGTTATTGAAATCAATTAAGTTAATTGAATTAATCATGACTGTCATTAGTCATTAGTATTTCGTAAATATTAAATGGCGGTGAATAATTATGATATTGTGATAGTGACTATTGCCATTTAGCATTTTAATTCATAGTGACTAGTGAACACTGACTAGTGACTACTGACAAACCACGATACTTCTAAAAACGCCAAACATAAGTATTGATAAAAATTATTTAAATAAATTTATTTATTACACATTCAATAATTTAATATTTAAATAATGTTTATATTATCTATATCTACGGACCGCGCCACCGCGGTAAAAAATATTATGATTTGTTGTATTATTTGTGTGATTAGATAACATGTTATCACAAATCGTGTGAAATTTCATCTATTCATCTATTCTATTCTGTGTGAGCAGAATGAATTGTTCGATGGTGTGAGAACCTTAGAATCTTTAGATTAGTGTATATTATGATCTATCATATACTATAATATGATCTAAGGTGAGAACTGAGAAGTTACTCGATTTAAGAATATTATACTATCTGTGGAGAAGTGAGTATCTTAGGCCAGCTTAGGCCTTACCATAGAACAATAGACTATAGAGATCACAAGTCACAATAAAAACACTCCGTTTAAAAAACGGCTAAGTATCGAAAAAAAACAGATCTTTAAGCACTATATAATAAAGATGTGATATGATAAATAAATGCTAAGTAAATTGAAGTACATTTGTTTGTTTCAATAATTTATTTACTTGGCAAGAAATAGAAATTAATTTTGTAGAAATGTCCACTATGATATTTTTAAAATTACAGTAAATTTATAATGCCTTTTGTTTATTTTCTTCACATTATTTCATGTGCTGTGTCGTAGTGTACCTAGTAAGTGTATAACGTATATAAATTCCCCTCAAGTATATAAATTATTAAAACAAAATAAATGTACGTCAATTTACTTAGCATAAACCTAACTAGGAAAAACAACATAAAAATAAAAGAAAAACGGGAATGTTAACGCAAAATTGGTTTTCGAAAAAATCGATTTTGGTTTAACTCTAAAACAAATGACTATATAAACATGACATTTTCACTGGTTGTTTATTTTCGCATTTTCTAAACACGATACAATTTTCAAAATATTTTGATTTATTATTTGAACTGCAGGTTACGGTTTCCAATTCTACATATTGTTTTTTTTCTATGAATGTTAATAAAATGTTATTTGTTGGGTAAAAAAAAGCTTGAAAATTGAATACAAGTCTCCTAGTATATTGACATATTGTTACAATGACATTTGAAAAATATTAAAAATTCAGTCACAATTTTTTATATAATCATTTAAAGTTTGATTTTTGACATAATTTATCAAATTTAAAATTTAAAAACGATTTTCTAGTTACAAATTTATAAATTGTTCAACTTTTATAGCTATGGATTGAAAATTTAAAATAAGGTTCCAGTGTTTCACGTAGGTAGGTTATTACTTATTCTGTAATCAAAATATCTAATAATTAAATAACCAGGAATAACAATTTTAATTATTTTGTTGTAATTTTATGATATTAATTCAACTTACCAGGTACCGCATTAATAATAACTAATAAGTAATATATAAATATAATATAAAATATGCACACTGACAAATTGAAAAGACCTAAAGTATTCAAAAATTAAAGTTAGTAACGTTGACTGATTTTGATTCTGAAAAAAAGTTTGAACTCACCAGATAACTGTCTATAAATCCTACGAAGCACTTTGTAAAAACTAAATTTTATATTATTGTGAACTGTAATTGAAAACTTGAAAATATGAACTTTTTCGAATTATAATTAAAATTAATATTAAAAACGGAAAATGTTTCGTACGATCTACAGACATTATTCTGCTGAATTCAAATATTTTTTCAGAATCAAAATCAGACAATGTTAACTAACTTTAATTTTGCCCAAACAAATGTATGTTTTTGTAAAATTCGTGTAGTGAAGTTTAAAATTTAAATGGTTAACGATTTATTGACATGTGCATGCGCGTACGAGAGAGGAAACCCGCATTTAATTTCACTCACACTAATAATCATTTACAACTACCATAGATCCCGGGCGGCTATGAGAAGATTAGAAATTGCCTGAATGTTGCCCCTTAAAAAATGACCGTAGCAAGGCCCCTTAAATAAAATATTATAACAAATTTGAGGTATAAACTATAAGGTGATTTAATGAAGTAATAGTCTTCAAAATTCAACCCCTACAGATGTTAAAAGGGTTAAAAGTGGTAAAAATTAAAAATACCTAACCGGAACCACTGAAGCTATGAGTATGACATTTAGTCAGTAGTTTCATTTTATGATGCAAAATACCCCTAAGAAAAGATTTTTCAAAATGTAACCTCCACAAAGGTTAAAAGGGTTAAGCATGGTAAAAATGAAAAAAATTACATAGCCGAAACTATTATAGGTACACTGTATAAACATTTTATTCAACTACAAAGCTACCTATAGGCTATATTTTATCACTTTACTGTGTCTGCATTAGATTGCTTACCTGATAATATACTGTTCGCATAACCTTAAGCGAGACTCTCGGACAACTCAACGTGGGATGGCTAAAAATTAAAATATAATTTGAATATTTGATTTTGCTTCCATATATACAACGGCCACAGCGACTTACACCTAAAAGGAGTTAATTAATCAATTAATTAAGCTAGTATATATATATATAGAAATGTATATATAAATATACTAGCTGATCCTGTTCACTTCACTGCCCATTAAATGTACCAACTCTATATGACTCAAACTTCGTTCAATTCGTTATATAATATTTGGTGTATGGTGTTCAACATTAATTTTAACTTTTCTGTTGCCCGAAATAATAATTCTGATTTGCAGCAGTATATTATCAGGTAGGAAATCTACCTGTGGTTGATCGCGGACCCCGTGATGTTTTACGTAAGCGTATAATTTAAATTTAGTCATACCAAGTTTGTTGTTTTTACTTAATTCCGCCTACAGTGGATTAATATAATCAATTAATACAAAATCCTAACCTAACCTAACCGTTTTAAAATCCGATGAATAAAAAAAAAACCAAATTTAACCCTTTTAAATTTAGACCATTTTTTTCCCAGAGGTCTAATCTACCCACAAACATTATTGACAAAAAAATAATAATACAAACAACAAACATGCCCGATTAACCAAAAGCAACCAATATATAATACACTATTATTATTTTAATCCGCAACAATAAACTACATTTTTCATTATTTAGTTTATTTTTTTCAGACAGATGGCGCCACTGTTGTATTTTTGACAATCATAATTCCTACTTTTCCGGTGAATTTTCCTAAAATTTTCTTTCATAAGAACCTACTCCGTGATATACTTTTTCGTTTCAAAAAAATTCAAGAAGATCTGATAAGTAGTTCCAGAGTTTAGTCAGTAGGGAGATTTTCATTTCACATTTATATAGTTAGAAGATATAATCCGTGTCTGTGTCACAGTGACCACTTATCAATATCCATTAGTTGCAAACATGACGAATAATTTTTAATTCCTACGGTCTAAAAATTAAAATGCGTTTTGGTATAATCTATATTTATTCTACCTATATTATATTATTATCAATATGTCGAACATCGTAGCTCTCGATGACTGTTCGACCGATATCAAGATCTTGTCCGCAACCGAATTGATGCAATTGGTTTTCAAAGATCTCCGGACGAATAGACCGAAACCGATGGAGAGCTGCGATCTAAGAGCTTTCGGGTGCACTCAAGGTATTTTTCGATAATATGGATTCCTAATATGAGTACGAATTCAGCAGCCATGGCACCAGAGGTTGGGTGGCAATCCACGCCCAATTTAATGCTATTGGTTATCAACGATATCCGGATAAGTAGAACGTCTCGATTTCCTATGTTTGCAGGTGCACCGGCAAATTTTATCCATGCCTAACATCGCCGTGCTTACTAATTCCGAGGGCGATGCTCCCGGGTTTGATATGCCGTCCGTCAAGAGTTGCCTGCAGTTTCGACCTATTCACCGTATGCCGAATCGTCTATTGTGACGTTGATGCCTGCACCTGTCACTGCAGAAGTTGGCAGGATCGGGACGTCGTTAAGAGGATGTCAGCGCACTATTTGTTTTCTCTCTATGACCCACGCAACATAGACAAAACGCATTAACGCAGAATCATTTTTTCTGTACTTTTAATTAATCTTAGTCATTTCACCTATTACAAAAACGATAGAGAATAATATTTTCGAGGGAATGACATATCGATTTTATATTTTATTGTTATTGGACTTTGTATTCAACTTTCGAAATAAACCTAAAATTGTTGTAAATTGAAATTATGATTTAATTGTTCTGAGACAATATTTTGACAAATCGATATGTCATACCCTCAAAAATATTATTCTCTATTTTTTTTGTAATGGTTGATTTTACTCTAAGATTACTTAAAAACATAGAAAAAATGATTCTGCATAAATGCGTTTTGTCTATGTTTCGCATGGGTCAGAGAGAGAAAACAAATAGTGCGCTGACATCCTCTTAACCATCTCAGCGTCTTTACCCCTGCAGGTTCAAATGGTTGAAGCTGACGTGTGGCAGTCGTCAAGTCCAGCACAAAACATGAATGCGGGGACGGACCTGACGGTAACCGCGGTCAGGTTTAGACGTCCACGACGCCGCTTGTGTTGGAGCCGGATGAAGAGATCCGTCAGGCGAATGTGTTGTTACTGATTGTGGTACTACTGACGTAAACCCGTAATATATAGAGTATTTATTAAGTTTTATAACGAGCGTTTGAGCACCGGCAAATCACCCCTCCCGGCTCCCACCTTTATCCCACTCGTGTGGGGTCGGCACTTCGCCAAGTGTTTCTTGCCGCGTTGCGGTCGTATGTTTTTGTGCGTTTCCCTTAAAGCCAGTTGTACCATCTACGGCTAAGCTTTGATTACGCTTGTTATACTGTAGTTTATCATAATATATACAATTTAAACATTTGCCGGAAAATCAGGGAGGCAGTGCCCCCCTTCCGGGCGCGTATGGACATTCGTTTTATATGTGAAACCATTTTTGAAATATGTATTATTTGACTTAACAAATTATTATTAAAAACCTGGATTTATCATTTATAAGAATAAGTATTTTAATGTATTTCTTTATAGTGTACTTATATATCTATTTAATAACTATTTACAATAAACAATACATTATGCAGTAAATTGTATTAACAATATTTTATTAGTCATCAAATTCAGATCCAGATTCAGAGATATCGCCTTTTATGGTTACATAATGTAAAGTATTGGGTTCCATGAGTTCCGCTTCCAAAAGTTCATCCGTGATAAAGTCGATTTCAAAGAATTGATCTTCTTCTTTGATGACTTGATTTATAAAATTTTTCCACAACTGAGGTGTAACTAGTTCCACACCTTCATGTAGTAGTTTTTGTACATCTGGTAATTTGAATGTCGTGTTATTTGTTTTGACATAGCGTTTGACAAAGGACCATGCTAACTCCATAGGATTTAACTCAGAATGATATGGAGGTAGCCTAAGTACTATTTTATTATTTTCTTTTGCTAATTCATCAATTACATACTTTTCACAAATCGGTCGAAATTGTTCTGCCTCCTCTAATAGTTGATGTTTAACCATGGGTCGATGAATTAACTTTCCCTTATCCTCCAACCATTTAATAATTTTACTCTTTTCCCACGAAACGAGGGGAAACGTATCTTTTTGAACCGAATGGTACGATGCAGTATCCATAACGATCACTGCGTTGTCTTCTAACAACGATATAATGCCACTAAACCATTCGTAAAATGTAACATCATTTATTTCATCATGATAATCGCTAGAATTGTTTTTTGATTCAAAATACCAAAGACCACCAGGAACAAATCCATCAGACGATCCTATGTGGACAACAATTAATTGTTTTCCTTTACCTGATAAATTCTTTTGTCCAGATTGAATTGTAGTATCGACTGATTTAGCTGATTCTTCTACGTTTATCCAAGATTCGTCAAGATAATAAATTTGACGATCATGGCTACGATAATATCTAATAGATTCCAAGTACTTTTGTCTCCAGCAGACTATATCACCTCTTTCGATTAAAGCAAAATTTCTTTTTATTTTAGTGTATACGAAATTTAAGTCTTTTAATAATAATTGCAAAGATGAACGCGAAAAATTCGATAAGTTGGGATCGTCATTAATTGATGCCATTATTTTTTCAAAAGTTGGAAATTCTTTACGATGCCAAAACCCGTGTATTTTTCGTCGAATAGCATTTTTGTTAAATTCATCAACTTTTTCAGTTAACTTTGGTCTTACTTTTTTTCTATTAGGAGAAGAAATGGTACCTTTTTTCTTGTATTCAGATAAAGTCATTGAAATTGTGCGTTGACCAATACCGGTTTCCTGTGACATCAATTTGATAAGGTCTATGTATTTAAGGCGTCGTTGATCTGGCAGTGTGGCTTGCTCTGACATTTTCGATATGTACAAATTGATAATCATTTGTTTCTGTTGACAGCCAACAAACTGAAAAAAATGTTGGATATATGTACAATATGGTACATATACTGCATATGTGCATTATGATATCATGTATACCTACAAATTACAATACAAAATATATGTAACTATTGCAGACTGCTGTCTAAACATTATTGTGGGTGGAATAAGGAAAATGTTGAACGAATCAATTACTATAATATTTCAATATTTTATAATGTATTGATTGAAAAAATAACCGTTATATTACGTGAAAATAAATAGTTTCGTTCAATTACACTGAATCTCCACTCAGAATCGTTTTACCGAAGAAATGATATATTGTTTATTTAAAATGTACTTAATACATACATCAACTATAGTGCGTTTCATAACAACTGCGACTCGATGCTAACGCGCCTCGTGGTGTTTTTTCATTAGAGTTTCGAAAACTAGCGCGTAATAATGCGCGGCAAATTTAAAATTGATAACTAATATTTTTTCGATCCTATACTAACGCCAACGAGAGAACGCTTCTGGACGGCGACCAAATTTCGTCCGATTTCGTGCGTCCCCACCACTAAACCTTCCCGAACGATGGCCGCCACCAACCTCATCACCACTTCCACCAACGACCACCGATTGTGCTAGCGAGTGTGGGAATTTACGGGGGCGACTAGCTGGTAGAGTGGGAGAAATTTGGGTACGAAACCGCGGATGCGCAAACGAGAAGCGTTCTCTCGGCGGCGTAAGTGTAGTTTGAAAACCCCTGGTTTGAGACAAAACGAAGCGCGTTAACGTCGAGTCACAGTTGTTATGAAACGCACTATAGTAGCCGAAGAGCAAAGTATACCCATGGTGCGATATTTTCAGAATTTACATAATATTGTTATCAAATAATAATAATAGTTAATTGTGCTCACCTTTCCACGGGGATTTTTTTTGACTGGTACGACAGCATTAAACTTTTCTTCCATTCTATAAACAAATTGTAAACAAATTGAACACAAAAGTAAAACGAAATTAATATAAACTATGAAATTGTAACACAGTCACACAGGATACAATTTAGTCACAGTGCGTAACAGAAAAACGTTGTTATCACTCAGTAGTTTCAAGTTTGTTTACAAATTGTGTTATCAATGAGCATTGAGTACGAGTAGCACACGACGCGACGGCGCATAGTTCTGTTGACGGCCTGTAGCACTACAGCTACCGCTGCGGTGACTGCCGAACAGGCGGCTACTTGAGATTGGTGGTGGGAGATGCGCGGACTATCACTTCTTTTGGTCGCCGCCACCACAGACTGGAAACGACATGGTGTGCAGGTGACAGCCCGCAAAAGATTCCTCAGTAAGTTATCATCAAGGCTATAGATAGTGCTATCATTAATTGTGGATATTTTGGCGATTCATCAACTTATTTTTCAATATTTTCAGCACTTCCGGTGGTTTTTATTGGCGTCATATTTTGTATCTTAAACCGTGTTTTATACAGATGGCGCTGTAAACTCTCAAAAAATATTGCGACCCCCGAATTTGCCTCTTGGATATACTTTCGAGGCCATTGATAAGCTACTCGTTTTCAGTCCATTATATCTTAGTCCGTAGTTGCCACCTATACTCCCAGACGCCAGTTGCGCTCTCTCGCCAGATAGAGGATAGCGATAATTGATAAGTGAGGTAAAACCTTGAGGTATATTTTTTACTCTACGGATATAGTCATATAGATAATGGTACTAGGTCATAATATCTTCGAAATAATATCTTTGACCAAAATATCTTTTTAAATTATTTTTTTTTAAATTTTTTGGTTATATATTATTGAACATTTAAAATTTAGAGCTTTGTTAGAGGATTATTATTACTAAAAAACCTAATCCATTTATCATAATTTATTCAAAATGTTATCAAAATCATTATTATTATTAAACAATAATTAATTTAATTAAAATTAGTGATTAATACTGAATAATTTCCACAATTTTTTTTATTTTGTTATCATGCTTCTTCTACTGGTTACGTCGTGGTGGACTTGATTCTCCCGATAAACGTTTTTCCAATCGTATAAAGCTACTAAAACGCCCAACTACCGTTTAGTTACAAAAATCTTACCTAATCAACAGATAATGCTTCCAACATTTGTATATCAATAGCATAGTATGTACATGTAGTAAACACCTAGAAATAAGTAGAATACTAGACTACTCGTCTAGATTCAAATTGTATCTACGTGCAGTAAAATATAAAATGTCGATCGACGATATGTAATAACTAATAACTAATAAGTAATAACTAGGGTGTGGACTTCAATGTAATATGAATTTTTTTTTTCATCTTAGACAATGCTTTCCAAGTTCATAATTCGTTTCATGTAACGAATTCTTTAAAGCTAAAAATTGTATTTTGCGTTCTTTTTATTTTTAGAGCATATTTAGCATTATTGGGTCATTTTTGTGGGTTTTAATGCATATTTGTTCAATATGTCACTCGTACTCAAATAAATAACAAATAATTAGTGAGTACGTGTCACATCACGGTCGTATTTCGTATGTTTTTATTTCAAGTTCGTAGTTTTAATATATGGATAAATATTGTGTTAAGTAATACCCCCCAAAAAAATCATCAAAAAATTAAAATGGTATTTTTTAGGTCATTTTTAGGGTAAAATGCATTTTTTAAGGGCATTAATTAAATTTTTCACATTTTTAGAGTATTTTTTACTTCATTAATACAATTTTTTAGGTCATAATTGCATTTTTTCTAAGGCATTTTTAGGTATTTTTTAGGGCATTAAAAGGCCCTAGACTAATAACTAATGAGCTGATAAAAATCAGTATAAAAGATATTTATGTTTAAAGACATATTGACCAAGATATTTTTACCAAAGATGTTATTTCGAAGGTATTTTGACCGGTCACCATAGATAATATGGTCGCACGACGGTTTATATTGGATCACATAGTATCTATATCCGTGGGTAAAAAAGTACTAAAAGAAAAAATATCATAATAATTATTAACTGTAATTAAAAATATATAAATAATAAAATTGTGTTCTATATATCGGTATAAATGACTAATATTAACTTCAAATTAAAAACAACACTCGTAATATTAAACAAGTGGGGATCCGGCAATTATTTTTAATAACGTAATTAAGAGGACGCTACGTTGTCTCCGTATTAAAATGCACAACACAGAAAAAGCTGTTTTGCGCAGGACAACTATGCTTCCTCTGTATTTTTAGTAAAATTACCAATATTCCACAACATATAGGGAAGACTTGCCCCCTGTGCCTCCTACGGAATTCAGTAATTGGCTATGGGCGCAATATCAATAATTTTGCCAGAAAAATGTATGCCAAACAGAACAGTAGGGATCTTTATTTTATCGAATTTCCAACAGACCCGAACTTGATAAAACTGTTTTGCGCGAGACAATTTTATTTTCTCTGTATTTATAATAGAATTACTAAAATTCTATAACGCATAGGGAAGAACTTTATGTCTTTATCTGTGTCTATCTGTCAAGTTTTATTCGTTTTTTTTTTCATTTAATTCAGGGCTTAAACCCGTTCTCAATAAAGTCGGTAAAATTTTTTAAATTATTAAATTATCTTTTAATTTTGATATTATGGTAAGCGGTAACCGTTTCTTTAAAGATATTTCAAACACCATGATAACCGTTAATCGTCTAAAAACCGTTGATAACCGTTATCCGTTACCGGTGAAAACAGGTTAGATAATCTTAAAAAATCAAAAAATTAAACTGCATAAAATTTTTTTATTGTTATAATTTTCTTATTAATAATAATTGTAAAAAAAAGCAATTAAATATAATAATTTTCCAAAATGACACTTTAAGGTCTAAGAGTGATATATTGACAAATAACTTTTTGGTTAAATTGTATATATTACAGTGCCCCAAAACCTGGGTGTGCAGTTCGAGCATTCTACGCTAGCCCACGATATGATACCTACGTAAATCTCAGACTTTATTCTTGATTGAAATATCGTAAATAGTAGGTATTAAATACTAAATCGTAATTTATACTAAATAGACAAAGCTCCTATTCTAACAACTATTTCGTAATAGGAATCAGCGCACGACGACGACAAAGTTTACGACGGTAAGGTCAGGTGGGGTAGAGCCTGACGGGGCTAGTGCCTAATCGGGTTATAAAAAATACAATCTTTTAATTTTAAAGTTAATTTCATGAAGATTACGGAGTTTAATAGTAATCGAATGTTGTGTAATGTCGGTTACACTTTAGGATATCATACACAGCAGTTATCACTATCCAAAAAGCTTATCAGTTATTTACTTGTATTTTTTTTAAATCGACGATAATTCAACGGTCTAGTTAACCCGCTTAAATTGCTCAAAATAATTTCAAATTAGGTAAATAAATGTTATTTTATATTTATAACACTATTTCACTTATGAATTAAGCTAATTGTATGATGCAATTATACAAATGAGTATTAGCCGATTATGCACTTACCCCGTGTAAAGTTCCACACGGGGAATGTGCGACATGATTTATGGGGAAAGTGCGACATGCCTTATTTTGTTAAATAATTAAAAAGATTTTATAAATATTGTTTGTGACTAAAATATTTATAAGTTACAAATATTCATCTTTAAATATGTAAATAGTTGAAAATTAAACTTTAATTGTGTTAACAAGCAAAATTTAAAAAAACTAATAGCTATGTATATATTAAAAAAACTAATGTCTGTCAAATCTGGATAAAATTAAAATAGCAGGAAAAGTGTGACACTTTTTTTTTTTAAATTATTTTTTTTCAACTAAAAAATTATCAAAACACTTTTTTGAATACAAATTTGAATTCCTGATACATTCATTAATGGGTGATAAAAAACTATGTTCCACGTAAGAATACAGTAAGATGGTAGGTATGTTCCTTTAAACTGAGATTTTGCAAAACCACGTCGCTGTTACTCCACCTGACCTTATTTATAATATATAGATATACATATATATGATATTAACAACAGATAAGCAATACTCGACGGAAATTAATTAAGGAAAAAAATTTAAAAAAACAAGACATTTAAATTCAGCTATTAATAATAATAATATAGTATATAATATATTAATATATAACAATATAATTATGACATAGTTCAAGAATTAAATACCACGAAAAAACCGTTAATTATTTTGGTCGGGAATAGGTTTTGACTTTTGGTTATAAAATCGTGTTTGAAAATACGAGGTAACCGCTTTGACGTTAATATTTAGATATTTACATTGATTACCGATAACCACGGACGTACGTCATGCCGATAACCAATAATCGCTTCCAGCATTCCAAAACTAAAAGCGGTTGTCGGTTTTCAAATTTACGGTTTTCGTTAAAAACCGGTTACCAGTTTTAAGCCTTGATTTAATTATTAAAAGTTATTGGTTAGTGCTAGAGAGATCAATATCAAGATAATCATATTATCTAGGCTCTAATCTAATCTGCTATCAAAAAAAAATAAAAACACAACGATCTACGACACAGATAACAATTCTTCCCTATTCGTTGTTGAATTTTAGTAATTTATTCTACTATAAATGAAGAGGGAGTAGTAAGTAAGTTGTACCGCGCAGAACGTGTTTTTCATGTTGTAGTGTTGTACATTTGTAAGACGGAGATAACACATGGGGGTATGACGACGTGACGTCCTCTTATAAATTATGATCCATAAGGGATAAGTCCATAAACTTTAAGGTGGTATAATATTTTATTAGTTATAATATTCTACTAGAACCTCGTCCTGGCTGCGAATGGTTAAGATATTGGTAATTGGAATGCTTAACCTAACCAACATCGAACTCCGGTCTCCGACTATGCAGATTGAATGGATTTGGGAATTAGGGACAGTAAATGACTTCATAGGCGGTACTATTGTAGAGAAATTGCGGGATAAAAATCCTCGGGAAAATAATCCCCAGACCACAATATTACTTACAACCACATGCAAATGGTTGAACAATTTTTTTAAATGTTAATTAGTATCTATAATTACCAAATTATTGACGTTTAGTTAGTCTGTAGTCTGTATGCTGAATGAAATAATTAAAGCACTTTCAGAAAATAATATTATCTTAGTTCAAAAGGGCCCTTCCTCTCATTATCACACTCATTACTCGTACATAGTAATATTGTAAATTTTATTCCTTATACTATGCGTGATTATAACTAGTATCAAATTCCCTTACCCAACACAAATATACAATGCATAATATATCATGTACTCATGTGTTTTAAATTATAATATTATTATAATATAGTCTTATTAATTCAAACCTGATTATGGCTAAGTGACTTAGCCCAAGTCTATATTTTCCATTACCTATATGTAGGTACGTAAAAATATTATTTAACTGTAATGTGCCTATATAATATCAACGCCTTGAAGTATGGGTGTATTACCTAATTTTTTATATGCATTATTATTCCAATAATAATCGATTGTACACTATTTATGAACACTACAATCCTAACGTAAGAACGGAAATTGATAATGACCGTTCTTACGGTGTAGAAATTAATAAAAACGTGTATCAACAAAGCTATTATTTAAAATCCGTTGTGGTGGACAATTAAACAAAATTTAGCAAACACGCCCGAATCACAAAATATACGATACGTAATTACTGATCACTAATACATTTCACTCGGCACAATGCTGCAGTATGCACTATTGCGGAAAAAACGATTAAGAGGTCTTAAAGACGACTTGTGGTAGGTAGTTATAACAATTGGAAACAAGTCACATCGTGATAGCGTAGTGCAGTGATCTGATTTATTATCGTTTTCGTTGTTGTTGTTGGCGTCGTCGTAAACCCGTAAACACTAAACACGACTACAGACGACAGGCGGTGGTATCGGAATATTATTAAAGTGTATACAACAGAGACCGTATGGGCGAGACTGCGCGGCAACAACGACCGTGGGGCGCGAACCGCGGTGACGGATCGCCCGCGATCGGACGGGTTTTATAAACTGTTTTGGCAACACTGGCAGTTTTATGGGATGACGGATCTGTAGCGGCGGCGGCGGTGGCGGCAGCAGCAGCAGCAGCAGGTTTATCCTTTCGTGCGTTGTCGTCGTTTGCAAAACAATAAAATGGCCGTTCGATTTTTGTTGTTCGTGTACGCACGCACACAGGCACACGCTGATGGCGAGGGGGGCCGCGCGCGCGCTCGCACACACACGCTCCCGCCAGTTACGTTACTTCGGCGCCGTGCGATAGCGATAGCGCACGCACGCACCACTTACACACGCACGGTCGGGCGCGAGCAACTCGCACACGCACACGGGCGCTCGCACACGCGCGCGCGCGCACACAAACACACACGCACACTCACGCTCATCATCAATTATGTGGCCGTGCCGCCGACGACGGATAATGTAGTAGTACCCGAAATACGTATCGCGCGTCGTTGTGTTTATTGTGAATATCATGTTATGTTGTTGTTATCGGCCACGCTAATTGCCGTCCGTGTATCGTTGTACGACGGCGATGTTATTGTCCGAGCTACAGCGAAATTAGTGCCGCGCGCCGCCATCGAATTATCGCGATCGTCTCCGTCGTCGTCGTTGTTGTTATTATTATTATTATTATTATTATGTAACGGAATCGCATCGCCGGACACTGCTGCTGGCGTTGTGCGCGAAACGGTAAGAGTGCGGAATAATATCACTGTTCGCCGCAAAACCCGAACGGAAATTAATCACAGCCTTTGCATTAACAACAACAACAAGTAATGAAAACAAATAATAATAGGTATAGGGGTACCGTAAAAACAAAAACAATAACAACGATAGTGTAATAATAAACGTACCTATGCGCCGTCGAGCCTATTAATAACACGGGTAACGATGTAAACATAATTGGACGTTATATTGTCGTTTCGACGTGTGCGCGCCTCTTCTGCCGAGTGCAAAGTTGCACCGGTAAATTGTGCTCTCGCACGGCTCTTTGATCCCAACCACCGGAGAAACGTATCTGGCACGCAATTCAGTACGTGTTCGGGAGTTAATACTCTCCGGCCGGCCGTTTTTGTTGTGTCAACAACGACGCCGCTGATAAAGTACGCGAACCCGGTCACATCGTTATTATTCGATTACAAACCTTAAATGCCATCGCAGTTGTCCGTGACCACCGTTGCTCGTCGATCACGACACCCGATCGTTTTTGGTTTTTTTTTCAAACGTTCCGTGGCCGTTTGACCGAAACTAAAAATACGTTACACGAATTTTCGGCACGAGCGGTCCGGACGATCGTTTGATGAGCCTTGGCCATAGATTCCATACTAAAATCGCGATCGACTAGGAAGTCGGAACTGCGAATCGTGTGGACGCCCTAATCGCCTTGTTGCACGTCTGTATAATCCCTCTTGAGGTTGCGACGAAAAATCGTTTTTTTCTATACTTTAGATGCTAGTTATACCTTAGTTTTTTCCTATCGTTGTTATTACGTTTTTTTCAAGGGTAGATGTACTATGATTTCTGTTTGATAATAATTATCACCCAGTCCGCTTAAAACAATTTTCTTTTCTGTTCTATGTATGTATTATGTTTATGCAACTTTCAAAGTAATCTCATTTTCAACTGTCCGTTCACAGCCTGAATTCTGCTTTGAACTTTTAAAATATTTCTAATTTTACCATCATGATAGGTATAGGTTGTGGCAAACCGAATATTGAAATTGTATCTTTCATTAAACAATAGACTGATCTTAAAATGATTTTGAATTATTTCTTAAAGAGAGTAGCTGATGTATAAAATATTTGTAAATAATTGCATAGATGTAGGTAGGTAGGTACTCAAAGTTATAATAATTTATATCAATTTCTACCGACCAAGTATATTTATAGGAGGTACTGCTGTATTGATAAAGTAGTTCCTCGGGTAGTTCTAAATGTGTTTGTTTTTCTTTGTAATGAGTAATTACATAAATAAAATTAATTTTATGTTATGTATTTTTAATTATTTATTTGCCTACCAACAATAATTAATATTTTTAAACTTTAGGTAGTTGACAGGATTCAACGAAAAAATAAATCCAACTAAAATTCAATTCTAGGTGGCTAAAGCGTAATTGAATGTATGGTGTGTGCTGCAGACTGGAAGGCACCGTGGATTCTATACCACAGGGCCTATTAGACGGCCGCCCTGCCAGTTCAGTGCTTCTCACTCATCACCAGGTATTTAAATATTTGTCCTTGATATATGATTTAAAAAAGAAAAACATAATACCTATAGGTAAGGTTGTAAATTTTAATTTTAATTTTCATGCAGTATCAACAATTACAACACATACAAGCACAACAAGAACAAGCTGCTGCAGGAGGATTAACATTAACACTTCATCATCAAACTACAGTAAATTTTTTAAACATATCACAATAATTATAATTTTGTTTTATACCTAACCATTATTAATTATGTTTTCAGGGTACAGGAAATAATGGTGTACTCACAGGAGGACCTCAACTAGTTCTTGCAAGTTCTCAGGGACAAGGAATAACCACTTTTCCAACTGTAACTACTCAACAAGGTACAACATTACATCACCATACAAGTTATCAACAAGTGCTACATCAACATGTTCAGCACTCAAACATTCTTCACTCAACAAGCATACGACAGGTAAATAATATATACATTAATGAATTATGTCATTCCAGTGACATCTATTCTTGAAAATCTAAGTATTGCTTAAGACTTACTAGCCTGGCAGCCTATTACTCTGCTCCATTTGCAGGAATTGACAATATATGTCTACAAAAACTATTTTGATACTTTAAATGTTAAACGCTATTTTTTTACTTAAAAACTGTTATTCAAATGATTCTTCAATCACTGAGTAAAAATAATTAATTTATGATTTTAGGTATTCAGTTTAACATTATAATATAATTAATAAAATATAAATTCATAATTGTATGAATATTTATATTAAAATATGTACCTCTTGTTAGTTTTGATAATTTAATAATGAAATAATATAATTTTCAAGATGGGTGCCCAACAGCACACATCTGGTACAATGGTTCAACAACAACAGGCTACGGCAATATTGGATACCACAAACACAAAATGTATACCACAATCACCTTCATCACCATTCTCTTCTCGATCACTTACTCCCTCTCCTCAGCAGAGGGTTATTACACCCCAACCACAAGTTATCCATCAGGTAATTACTGTTGTTAAATAATTAATTAATAACAATATTACATTTCTAATTAAATTTTAAATTTTCATTTTTGTACAGGTGATGAGTGCTAATGGGCCGGTTTTACAATTTATTCAATCAAATAATCGAAATAATGTAAATAATGTTCAAGTAAAAAATAAACCGCCCCAAATATTACCTAAACCTAATAATCATATACAGAACCATGCTAGTATTAACAGCATTAAGTCACAACAAACACATCATTCAACCTCAATACATAGTCAACAACAAGGTGCTTTCTTGATTAATCAAGTAGGTTTTTATCTTATTAATTGTTAAAAAATTGTATATGTTAGGTAATTTAAAGAAAATTATTGTATTTTTTTATTTGTTTTATATTTTAATACAATATATTTGCCCAAAATTAATTACATTTGTACTTAATACAACAATATCTTGTATTTTTATTAAAATTAGATTATGCCAACTGCTGGTGTAATAGTCGGTCCTCAAACAACTAGTGGCCTTCAGCTTTTTCTCAGATCCCCCAATACTCAAAACCATAATACCCAACAAGCTCAAGTCACTTGCAATGGTACTCAAATTTTACTTCAACAACAACCTAGACAACAGTCAAACCAGGTTAGTAACAATGTAATTTTATTATTTTGAGGAATATTTATAACCATTATAATACTTTTTAATTTATATAACTATTTTAATATTAGGTTGTGAGGTTAGTAAGTGGCCAAAGTGTTCAATTACAGCAAATCCAAACATGTTCTGGTCCAGCTTTAGTTGCATTATCGCCTCAATCCACTATCACACAATCATCAAATAATAGGTCAATGAATATTAAAAAAAAGAAACCAAAAATGCATTCAAGGCCACACGATGATGAACCTGTACGATTAGACCTTGCAAATCTAATCAAACTATCTGGTTAGTTTTGAAAACAAATGCATTTTTTATATTATAACTAATGTATTACCGATTTTGTTCAGGAATTGATGAAGAAGAATCTGGTACACCTTCAATGCAACAAAATCAATTAAATCAAAATAATAGAATACAACAAACTCCAACCCCCCCTCCACAATCTCATCAACAATCTGCACCCTTATTAGCTCAATTGCAAACACCTACTTCTTCATCTCAAGTAAATGTTCAGTGTGTTTGGTTATTATTTTGAAATATAAATTTAATTGATTCCTTAATTAATGTTACAGGGAGGTTTTCGTTTGTCTTTAGTAGAAGATGGGCGTATGATTGTACATCAACCGCAGATGACCACTAATACACTAACTCAGGTAATTTGGAATATTATACCATTTGTTACTGTGAATGTTAATACTGACAGTCCATCCCGTCTTAAACTATGCAACAAACACACTCCGAGATATAAGTGTACTGGAGTAGAAATGACATGGTGGCGGTGTCCTAGTGATAGCGTGTCAGTGTTTGACGTGTAGGATTGTGTATTCCAGACCTAACCTTATTTTACTATCTAATTTACAATAAAAATTGTATACATGGTCTCCACTTTAGTCTGTGGATGTGTCAATTCATTACTCTCAATTTTATATTAGCATTTTGTATTCTTATGCAATTATCAACTATTTATTTATTTTTGGTTATTAATATTTTAATTAGTAGCTTGATCAATATTGGTTTTAATTTATAGCATGTTTCTGCAAGTGTTGCTGCTGCAGCTCAATCACAGTTAGCTCAGTTAGTTGCTGATCATGGTGGTCAAATTCTTCAAAATGCTGTTCTGAGTGTGGCTGGTTCCGAATCATTACTTCTCAAGGGAGGCAATGCAACGTTACCCACCCAACCACAAAATGGTTCCGGCATGCGTATTTTAGCAGATGTTTCTGGTCGTCTTCAAATTGTAACCGTATTAGAACCCCAATCATTACAACAAAATATTATTAATGGCCAACATTTGATGTTCCCCACTGCTGGTACTGCTGGTCCTGTAAGTGTTGAAAATCGACAAAACCATCAGCAATTTGTCATGTCAACACCAGTAGAAGATCAACAAAACAAAGTAATGCAGCAAAATAATAGTATTCGAGTAATGCATAGTAGTAGTACAATGGTGTCAAGTTTAGACCATCAACAAAATAGTAGCATTCAACTTGTTTCTAACATGATGGATAGTCGTCTGTTAGTAGCACCTAATAATGATTCTTCAAGAAATAATGATATTTTATTTAATGAAGAACAAAATCGATTGCAAATAGTTACTAATTCTTCTACAATGAATAAAAATGTAGAGTTACAAAATCAATCGCCAATAATTCATACTTCAGAAAGAGTGATGCAAACTTCAATATCAAGGTCTAAAACCGTACCAGTATCTTCACATAGTCCTAGAAATATTCAATCTGTGATAAGTCCTCAATGTAGCCCAGCTATGTCTCATAGCTCTAGAAGCAATTCAAAGAGCCCTGCCTCCTACAATTCTCCTATACCATCACCAAATGTTTCTCAGTCATTTACTCCAATGTTGCCAAACCGACCAAATTTAACAATTGTAACGTCACCACAACAAAGCAATATGCAGTTTTCAAAACCGTGTGCTGCCGTTATATCGCAATCAAATGATAATCACATGACGTTATCTAATTACCAAACATCTGTAATTAATAGAACAAATAACAGAAGTCCATTAGCGGTTCCATCAAAAATATTCAGGCCTAATAGTCCACCTAAAGCTTCTGTTCCACTAGAAGTTCAATCCCAAAATGCGTTTTTAGATAGTATTGCCCAATCTCATCCAAATATATTGATCAATAAGACTATGGTTGTCCCACCATGTGCAAATAAAGCACCAATCAAACCAAGAAAAGTAAAAAGAGCTGCTGTTGTGAAACCAATGGTATTTCAATGTGATGAAAAAGAGAAAGAACACCATGATACACCAGTTCCATTGAATTCGCCAGAGAGTAGTATTTCAAATCAAAGGGTTAAAACTATACAACTTACACCGCAAAAACAACAGGTTTGTCAATAATTTTAAATTATATATAACTGCAAATGATAAATATTATTTTTGTCAATATTCAGTTGTTAAAAGCAGTTCAAAATCAAATATCTGCTCTGAGCGCAAAAAAATACCGCACAAGTAGTGAGCAAACTGCTTTACAAAGATTGTTTAATGAGCAACAGAAAATTTTACAATGTGGCAAAATTGTTCCTACTGTTTCTGGGCAAAATTCACAAGGAATTACCTATGTAAGAAGTTAATAATAAATAGTTTATTTATGTGCAATAAAATGTACAATATTTTAATATAATATTCTTTTAGGTATCTACACCTGTAAGATTGGTGCCTCCACCTTGTCCAATGGCCTCAAGTCCACCTCATACCTTGTCACCTCCTCTTACAGTGCAAACCTCAACTATTGCATCTCCTCCAACTAGTAATAAATCAACGTCTCCCTTACATGTACAAGTGAGTAATTAACTTATAATATTTATTAATTTATTATTAATTAAACACTATTTTCAATGTGAAACATACTAAAAATATAATCAAGTGATTTTTCTTGAATTTAAAAGTTTGATTGTTTTTTTTAAGTATACATTTATTAAAATACTGAAATCTTTAGAAGAGAATATGTTCAGATCTAATAATTTCTTGAAATAACATAACTGATCACTCCCTGATTCACAAAGCCTAAATTTATAGAGATTTAATTATAAATATTCATCTTACAAATTGCCTTTTTTTTGCCTTTTGTTCACAATATACACAGTTAAATTAATGTCCATAGATTATAATAATTATTCATTTATTTTATAGGTCGGAACTCAAACGTCTTGTGAACCTTCACCAACTCTTCCTGCATTCAGTGCTTCAAAACGAATATCGTTGTAAGTGTTTGGTGTCCACTTTTATTTTGTTTATCTGGTATTAGTATTAAGAGAGCATTATATTTTTTTCTCTGTCTTACACATGTACTATTGTTGTGAAAACAGAGTTGAAATCAAGATATTATAACCTTTTGTAAGAATTATAAAATGAATAACTTAATCTTGGTTTTACCAGAAGCTTAATTATTATTTTATATTAAATTAAGCTTCTAAAATATCACAGGTATTTTTTTTTTTAAATTTTATAATAGGTTTGATAATTTAATTTCAATGATGTAATCACAATGAGTGAAATATGGTGAGAGGTTTTTGGTTAACGGGTTACTGGTATTGTTCAATACATCTTGTCATCTAATTAGTCCAATATGTTTTAGTAATAAATGGTTTTCAATCCAATTGATGTGTTACTAGAGAGTTTTTAAAAATATAATATTTGGCCAAAATGTAATACTATTAACATGAAACATTTAATAACTTAATGGGCAATTTGAGTGAAAGTGTTGTTAACTAGCATGTGGTAGAAGAGATGTTCAACCAAAATTCTCTCGAATATGTAGAATTTACATGAACTTTTATTTACAAAAATATTGTTAGAAGTTATTAAAAACTAGGATAAGTCCTGTTAACATACCAACCAAATATTGAAAAATTAACTGATCAATTTTATTTAGATAAGTGACAGTAAGTTCATAAACGTGTCAAACCATAAGTTTTGTTGAGATTTTTGGCTATTTACTGCCAATCAAAAATGAATTGTGAAATAATAAATACAGTTTCAAATTACTCCCAATACAGAAAAATTATTGAAATAAGCGTACATCAAAGAAAATTTACTTTCTTTTATCATTTCGAACTTCAAAGTATTATCAATTAGTGATATGATAAAATAGAACTATACATATATAGTGAAACATACTGAAATTTACATGAAATATAAAATTTAATTTTTACAAATAAATTAAGACATAAAAAATTATTGGGTTTTAGAATGATCAAAAAATTACCAACATTATATTTTGGACTAAAATGTATTTAAATATACTCAGTTCCTTAAGAGAATGGGCTTCGCGCCAATCAAAACAGGTCATCAATGCGCTACCGTGTCTACTTGTAATTTCCCCCACTTATTCTTGTCCTGTAGTCCTTGATGGGCTGAGGTACTAGCCGATGAGGAGCATTTGTTTTAAAATGGGTTGTGTGGTCAACTGCGAAGCCTCAATCTGTGTGTACACTGTTGTCTAGTGGAACAGAAACGTGATTAAATAGAATTAGACTAAACATGTTTGAACTTTTAGTGAGCTAACTCAGTTTTTCTATATTCTATATGTGTAAGACAAAGAAAACATTTTACCGACTTGTCCTCTTAAATATAATTTTATTTTAGAATTTCTGAGAGGATAGCAGCTGATCAATTAGGTGCAACTAATCCAGATGTCGTCACACCATTTAGTTCGGCAAGTGATGCTGTAAAAAGATTATCACGATATCATTGTTTAAATGAAGCAGTGTTATCAGAAAGAGATTTGGAGTTGGCTGATGAAATTTTTGAGTCGACTGCCAAACAAATGTTAGATAAAAAAACATCATTGTTTAACAAATACCGTTACCTATTATTTAAAGAAAGCATGGTGAGCATCGTACTTATATTGTATTACATGTTAATATTTAGGACTCGGAATTATGTGCATTTTTATTTATTATTATTATTAATTGAAGAAATGTTAGCAAAAATTATTATTTTTCAACCATTGCACAGAAGAAAAAACAGACAAAATGTAAAACCCATACATTCTTAAATTGTAAACCTATATTATATTATATTTTGTGGGATAAAATGTTATTATTAAATTATTTTGAAATTGTTAGAGAAATATTATCAGTATAGGAGCAGCTAAAACCTAGAGAGGAAACAAATGCGTTATATACTATTAGAAAATGCATGCATTTGTGTGCCAGAAAAAAAAAACCGAGAATATTCAAATTAAAGAAATTTGATATATGTGTTGTACTCTTTTGGGCTATAAATAAATAAAATTGTTTACAATAGTCGAATTAGCTTTTTCTATTAGTCTGATTTAAGTAAAATCATTTTGCCCAGCCCAACTTTATTGTTCAACATCATTGTTTGCAAAATATCAACCAGCATCAGTTGTATGTTTCAATAATATTTTCCTTGTTATTTGACTTTTCTTGGTAAAGTTTTAAGATTTGACCCAAAGGTATTTTATAGACTTCTTTGCTAGCAATAGCAATTACTAATAATTAAACATGAATGATATTGTTTTATAATTTTCCAAGGTAGTTAATTTTTTGATATGTATTTTTGAAACAAATTTTTCAAATATATCTAGGTAAATTACAGTAAATTAGTTTTTGATATTCACTTTATATTTTATGTATATTACAACAAAAAGTGTTTTAAACACTTCCTGAAAATATATATTTATATATAGAAAATGGTTAAACTTTTGAATTTTTAATGACGAAAAATCACTTATATTCCTGGTCAAGGTCAATGTCAAAAATACATTTAGTAAAGAAAAAATTATGAAAACGTAATACATTAAGAACAATAAATTACATGCAATAGGCCATAAATATTTAAGTTTAAATGTGCAAAGTATATATTATTTAATGTTAATTCATGATTTGAGTTATGCTTTGTCAGATAACTTAACTATTAAAATAAATATGCATATTTCTATAATTCTGAGACTCATATTAAATTCTTGGAAAGTTAAAGATTTTATTAACTGTGTGTTATTAGAGGGAAGTACAAACATCTGAGTTGATCATGTTGGGTCGAAAATTTGATGCTGATGAGTCTGCACAATTACAACAGTTAAAACAAAATTTGAACACAAATTCAGTTAATTCAACGAGTAAGTTGCATATTAATAATAATAAAAAAAAACGTTAATTATTTAATAAACCATTAACTTTCAGGTTGTAGTGATGAACCTATATCTAAAAAACGTGAACACCAACTGGAGGATGAACAGTCTACATCAGAAAACAAACGGCATTGCCCTGATGATGAAGAAATAAATGCGCAGGTGCAAAACGCCATAGACAGTATTTTGAATTTGCAACGCAGCGATCCGGCAACGGATGAAGCGGTGCGCAGCATTTTACCGTCCTAGCATACTGGTCATAGGAAATGTTTGACCACAGCGTGAACATTAAAATATTGGTTCCTCAGTGTACGGATTTCCTAAACTCGATTATGGTAATATTTGACTGTGTTAATTTAATTTTTTTCCTTTCTTTTTTATATAGATATTTTTTCTTTAAAATATCTTTCACTTAATGAAACAAATGTTTAAGTAAAAAAATATGTTAAGATAGAAATTTAAGATAGTGTAAGGATGGGCTTCAACAATTCTATAAGAGATTTGGAAACCTAAGTAAATTCTTCTTGACAATTATGATGTTACCAAATTATTAATTTAAACAATTCTTTATCTAGTCTACAAACAAGTTGTTGCATCACATATGTTATTTATGGGTTATATTCATCAGTTTTCATACTTAAAAAAAATGAAAATGCAGTCATGAAATTAATGAACTTACTACATTAGTTAGTTAGTTAGTTAGTTAGTTTTATTTTCACCCTATTAATGAGTTTAAAATATATTTCCACGTATTTTGTTGTATTCATAACTCAGTCACTTTCTTACTTTGAATAATATATTATTGTAAATTATTACAAACCCAATTTTATTATGTACATCCAATTTAAAAAAAAAACTTACATGTGATAAAGTACATAAAATAGCTATCAAGATTTATTCATATATTTCTTTCAACTTATATTAATTATTTGATATAGACTCGAGAGGTATGAGATATAATTATATAAAGTTTCATACAATAATTTACATAAATTATATACAGAATGATTGCTAGCATGCTCTCGCTACCATTTTCCTGAAGTATTAAATGTATACAAATTCTGTTTTTTTGACATTTAATTAAGATTTATTTACTATTTAATGAGTGTCCCTTGGTGATATAAACTTATTTTTTTCAAAAGAGACAACGTGTTTAATTTTAAATTATAGGCAAATGATTTTTTAAAACATTTTGAATGTAGCTAAATTAAAATTTGAACAAAAAGTTTATGTATTCTTTAAATTTAATTACTCAGGTTAACATCCTTTAAAATTGTTTTGAAAAACTAGAAAGTTGATGAAATATTTAACCTAGTTTCTAGTACTTATTATACTATGACTATTTTACAAAGTATAAAATTATAGATTGATATGAATTATTATAGTTTTCAAATCATATATTCCAAATCTATAATTGTAGTACACTGTGTTTTATAATTCAAAAACTAGTTTGAATTTTGATTTCTGTAACGAATAGTTTTTAAAAAAAAATCATCTACTCAACAATTTACAGGATAGTGTTCAAATTTTATAAAAAAATAAAAGCTGGAATCACCACAAGACATTCCTTCAATGGTATAGAAAATATTCTCTCTGGAAATGGCGGCATGCTTGGTGTATTACCCATTTATCCTGTATATCATGTATTCATGTATTTTATTTTCTTACTGTATGTAATATTTTGTTATTAATTGTAACCAAACAGTATTTCTTAATATTAATTAATAATACAGATATTTTTGTACTATTCAATACATTTCCAGAATTCAGAATAGATTACCTTAAACGCATTGTGTTAGTTATCATCTTAGTTTATTTTTATCATTTCGTCATTGTCTAATAACATAATATGCAGTATAACATTAAATTAACCCATTACCTACCTTACATGATTTCAACATAAAAGTTAGAAAATATTTTCAAGTTTTCGATCACACATTACTGTCTATTGTGAAATGTTAATTTATACAAAATTATATTGGAGTAGTTAATACATACTCGACTCCGTCCCTCAATTTTTATACATAGCAATAAAGGCAACCGAGTATTAAAATAAATTATTCAATAAACACAATATTGTGATACCATTTTTACATAGTATTTTTGTTTTTGTTTTTTTGTATGTGAATTACTCCTCTGATAGTAAATAGTTTTAAGTTAGGTGTCATGATTCACCATAGCAATTTTATATTGGGGTTCTTTATAACACCAAGGCAGTACTAAAATTTTTCTACTATAGTTTATTCAATTTTTTCATCAGTATATTTTGTATACTGTTGAACAATTGGTAATGTGCTATCTTTTAAAGAATTACTAGTTTTACTTTTTAAATTGTATGTTAATTGATATTCTTTAAAAATAATCTTCTATAATGGCTTGTAAAAAAAAATATTTGTCAAATATTGATTGATCTCTAGACTACATTACTGTAATAGACTTGAGTAAATAATATCCGATTTTTTTAACACCCATAATTTTACTACCTAGATAGTAGATAAATAAAATAAGACTTCTACTATTACGAGTTTATTGATTTTTGTACAATTGAAAATAAAAAGTCTTAACACTTTCGTGCGCCAAAGTATTAAACTTCTGTGTGTTAAAAAATAAAACACATGTAAACATAATGTATGAGTGAGATTTGGTAGCACACCATAGAATTAAATATTATAAGTCAAGTACTTTACAATTTCTAAGCAATAATCAGTGTATGTTTAATATAATATGCCCAGGTGAAGGGTATAAAATAATATGATGGAAAAATATTAAGTAATTAATCATTATTCTGTAGATAGCATACAACATGTCTCGATTTATATTTTTTAAAATTCAAGATAAAAAATAATGAAAAATATATAACTTGTATCTCATTAAGCAAATTTATTTAAATATGGCGCTATTTCATTGAAGATTAATACAGTTTTATAACAATGTTCAACATTTCTTTCAAACTAAACTAAGATATTTTTGAAAACTTTTTCCTTTATTATATGACATTGAATTTAACATGTATAGAAGAAACATAAATTTGGTTAACACAATTTTTATTTGAACTTTAAATTTTAGAATTCACGCAAATAACTCATAAGTCATGACATTTTCAGCCCATCCTTACTACTTTTTTTGCACAAAAGTCACACATTTGAAATATTAAAAGTTTTATTATTTTAAAGCATCACTTAATTAACTTGAATACCATAAATTCACTTGACACCTAATTAGATATCTATTTTATAGTTGTTTAATAATACCCATTAATTTTATTTTATTTTTTGTATTTAACTTATGATTTATTTCTTCTGGCAACTATCCTCGCTTTAGGTTTAGACTTTAAATATTTTAATGTACCTTACCTTAACTGGCATTTGTTTCAATTTTAAAATTGTCATTGGCCAATTATAATTAAAACTAGAAAAATATTTTGGCTCGTGTTAATTATTAATAGTTTAAAGCAAGAAATCAAGTAAATGGTTAATTATTTCCCTAAATTCAAAATCAATTAATTTATCATATTATATTTTATTTCATTGTGTTAACGCTATTAGTAGTTACATATGGGCTTTGTTGAAAGTGTACCAACAACCAACATAGGCCAAAATATTTTTCTATTATGCATTTCCCATTTGTTTAGTTACCAAAAGCATTTATAATTTAAAAAAATAAATTTTAGTTTTTCTTTTGTGCAAAATATTATATTGTTTGCCAAACGTATCGCCGTTATATTAAAAGTGTATAATGTACTTTCGTTTATTATATTTGAACGTAAGTTTTTTCCACAGGGTAATTTAAAACCTAAAATAAATTTTTAAATATTTATTCACTTTAGTCAAGTGTACTTAAATATAAACTAATGTAACTCACTAAACGAGTAGTATTTTATAATATGCACGTACGTTTTTTTTTCTACGTGTCTTGTATAAGATCTCAAATGCACAAATCTATAGAATTTGGGCAAGAATCTATAATCTAGATAAACATTTTTCATTTTGCCATTAATTATATATTTATATATATATATATATACATATATTTTTTTTTAATTTATTTTAAAGTTACTTTATTTGTATAATTGTTTAGTTTAAGTCTGTATATGTAAATTATTATTGTGCTTAAAATGATGTTTTGTTGTGTATATAATTATTTAAAATAAACTGTGAATTATTGTAATATTTTGCATTCTTGACACTTGAATAATTAGAAATAAATTGTATCAAAAAAATAATTATCAGTTTAAATTAATTATTCTTATGATATATTACGTAGTATTATAATAACGTAAAAATAATGTTAAGACCTTACTCCAGAGTAATCTAGAGTCTTGGGGAGATATCTTAGCCCACCTAACATATCCCTTATTGATTTTGATAGTTATTTTAAATTAATTGTGTTGTTAGGTATGCTGTTTTTTTTTTTTATTGGGTAGTGATATTCATAAGACATCAGTGTTTTCTAGACTGTCGAAAATACCTCAACGATTAGGTATCAACTAAATATTTTGATAAAATAAAGATTCAGGGAGTGCGTTTCAGGAAAATAGTATATTATTATTAAATTATATTTTATTTTCCGAAACTTGAAATTATTATACTATTGAGAGATATTATGCTATTATAAAGATAATATTGTTCTATCGTAAATCTGCAAAAATTAATCAAGTTGGTGATATTCTAACCAACTTCATTCATTTTCGCACCAGAAAAGTTAATGAAGTCAGAAATCGAAGCATTATTTACACAATATATGTACCTAGAGACAAATATAAATAAAACATTAATTTAACACACATCAACATTGTTTTATAAATAAGTACATTCATCGGTCAGCTCAGAATCTAAAACAAGAATAATAGGTATATAATATGAGGATTGAACAAATCAATTTTTATCTACCATAGATATTTTTTGCAGGTTGTTTATTTACACATTAGCTATATTAATTATTGTAACATTTTATATTTGTATGGTCCTCATTGGCGAGGGGTCAGTGAAAACCATAAGATTTAAAAAGAAAAAAAATCTGGTAAGTGGGTAACTTTCTGTTAGGGTCTACTGACGTAGCTGTAGCCGCTACAGTGTAGCAGATGTGTTAAATTTAAATTCAATGATACAAAATAATGGTATACGAAAAACGATTCTGAGTGAAGACGGTCTGGCAGCCTATAATATTACTAACTACCTACTCAGTATATTTTATGATATTAAATTTGAACCTTAAATGTCAAGAAAAAAAAGTTTTTATATAATTAGATTTTTTGGTAATAGCATAAACACTATTAACTATATGTGGAACCTTGTTTAAATTTTCAATTCTTCAATTGAATATTTTAAAAATTTTGAACTACAATGTAATTTCAAATTTGCAAAATTTTAACTTTAAATGCTTTAAAAAAAAAAACATGCCTATGTATCTTTAATATTTTACAGCCAACTGTATTGTAAAAAAAAAATTTTAAATGTCTAAATAGCTCAAAACAAGTCATAATACTTTGAACATTTTATTATACATAGAAAATGATAATAATATTATCGCGGAGAGATGCGCAGAGTTGGTGCATTCTCTCGCTGAACAGTGTATAGTTCACTAGATGACTTGAAGCACTTGCAATAGTGACTTATACAGTGTCATGTAAGAAAATCTCTTATTGTTCTCAGTACGCTGCATAATACCCCCCAATTTTTTACTATAAATAGGTACTAAAATGGCAAAAATCACCAAATATTTTAAGACTATAATTTCACCATGAAAAAGATGCTTATTAAATACTAAAACAATGCATTTAATAGGCTCCTTAGTTCATAAGTCAGTAAATTTACTCTACTTGTATCTTTAATATTGATAATTATTATATTGAATACATTATATTATATGTAAACACATCATTATAATAAAATTAAAAAGAAAACATTTTTACTTCCCTTATCAATTATTATTAATTAATAATTATTTGAGTTTTTTTTTTACATAGTTAAAAGTGTTCATTAATAAAAGTTAAAATTATATTATTTAAGTACATTACATTTGTCAGATAAATATAACAAGTATTTAAAAAATAAGATCATTCACAAATTAAAACAATATTACAGTTTTATTGTTTTAAAAAAATTACTATCAAATTTGATTGGTTAGAATACTGCTTATGAAGGATACACATCCATAAAATCATCAATATTTTCTCTGCAAATTGGACAATTAGTAACCCTTTTTTTTTTCACTTTTTCAAAACATTCATCACAAAAACACATATGTGAACATGGTAATAATACAATTGAAGCTTTAAACGGTTCAAGACATATTGAACATTTTGATAGTTCACACGGTTCATCTATAAACAAAACAAAATATTGTATTTATAATAAAAATCTATTATACATTTAAATATAATTTTGTACTTTTAGATTTATTGACTTTATTTTTATTATTCCGATTTGTATTGCTTGGACGGGGATAAGGTGTAAAGCGAGGATTTTCATCTCGAGGCCGAGGGTCTTGAAATCCTGTTGGTGGTTCGTCTATGTTTAACATTGAACAAACAACTGTTCCAATAACTGCTCCTAAAATAAACAAAACATTAAAACACTTCATAACTCATATTTTGTATCTAAAATCTAAATGATCTATAAATCAATACAAGTATAAGGCACTGTCATCTTTCTATAATTTTTGTATGTACATATAGTAAATAAATCTAATCTGTACAAGTAAGGAATCTTACCAAACATAGAACCAAGTCTTCCTCCAGCCATAAAACCCAGAAATGTTAATCCACCAACAATTAGGGATGTTTTTACAACGGAATTGGGTGGCATTTTAATAAGATGTTAACACTGCAATCATAAGTCATACGAGATTATTAATTGGATACTCATTAGTAAATAACAAATTGTCTGTTAAAAAATATATTCCGAAAAATGACACCCTCACTCATCATATCAATCTAAAAATCGCAACTTTAAAACACAACAATAAACAACTAAAAAAAAATAAACGGCATGCAATAAAATAACGCCTGAATACCTAATTCTGATGAATTGAGTTCATGAACAATCAATCTATCTACACATGACACATGTATTCTTCCAATTTTTTTTTCGTTACAAATATACTTATTATATATTATACATTTACTTAGATGTATTTATGACAAAATCAGATGTGTACTAATGAATACCTAATCCATATTAATCTAATCATTTTTGTGTTAATTTAATAGTTCTAATGATTGTTCTAAGAATTTTGTGATGAGAGATAATTGGGCACGGGCCTCTAAAATTTAAGAACATGTCAAGATTTCAGGCAACAATATATTATATTATTCAACAGTAATTTTGAAACGAATATTTTAAATTATAAAATGTTCATTACTTGTTTTAAACTTAAATATCATAACGCCTATATGGGGCCCTAAATTTTACCTTTTAATTTGAAAATAGATTAATTCATTCTAATATTAAAAATAACAGCGTAAAATGGATTATTCAGAACATCAATTTGTCTATGTTAGTAAAATGGGATATAACCCATGTCGTAAAATGTTTCCCCGAAAGGTACAGATACCCATGCCCAGGAATCTGCCGTAAACTATTGCTCCAGTCTATGGCCAGCATCAAGATGCTGCTGGAAAATCATACCTCAAGTATACACATACTTCAAATCAAAATTTATAGTAGAACTATCAATAAAAAGAAAAATCAGTGAGACACAAGAATCGTGCTCAATTTTTCATATTGCTAACAACCTACATATTATTGAGTATTGTTTAAGACAACCGTTAAAAGACTGAAAATGTTTGATAAAAATTCAATTCAAATTTTAAATCAAAACCAAATAGCAGCGGCTTCCAGCAGATAAATCACAATGGATTTACTTCTTCGTCTGTGGGTACAACAAACAACCTTATGAAATTATTATAAATAACACTATCGTCAAAAATATACATAAAACACTGCACATTGGTCCACGGGATTGTAATTTGTAGAAGATAATATAATAAGTAATAAAAATATAATATATTGTACTTAATATTTACTACCGGCGAGACTCGATCAGTTGTCGACGGTCGCGCTTAATAATATCGTCGTGTATTTCTGTAATATAATTAATGTGTTATACCTATTTTAACTACATCATTATAATATTATAATATTGGTTTTCTTTGGTGTATACATTACCGGTATATATATATATTGTCGACGGTGGAACATAAGCCTATTTGGTCGTAACAACTAACGTAATAAACGACAACCGTTTGAAAATCAAAATCAACATTTAATCGTTTTAAATTGTTGAAATGTTAAAATAATAATAATAATATGTTGATTATAATGATTTATTATCGTTATGAAATACTCCGTAATCTAGTCCGTGAAAAAAGTTTGGAAACTCGAAAAATTAAGGCAACCAATAACGCAGAAGAAAAGCTGAATATTAGAGACAAGAAGTAAACGCAAAAAAAAACTATTTATTTTGTAAACAAAACAACTGATAGGTACGATAAATACAAAAAATAAAACATATTGCTGTTATCATTTCTCAATATTCTTTGTGCACGTCCGACCCGTAGTTATCCACCAGCTATTATAGGTCTTCGACAGTCATCAGTCGACTTCGCGAAACCGTGAAAATGCGTAACGCACTTATACTCTGACGACTTTTAAGACTCGCCATTTTAGAGTTAATATCCTTTTAGTTAGTGAACTGTACAGTATTTTGTTCTATAGACTGGCGTTTCAACGACATAATATCTTGTTCAATCGTTTTTTTTTTTACCCCTTGATCGAATGTCCTCACTGTGGGATTTATACATCTCACATATTACATAGGTAGCAGTGACTTGAATAACTGATACAATTAATTCTGGAGAATAATCATGGCCGAGAGTTCGAGCCTGTGGACGACCAAGCAAAGGATTCGTCATTTAGATCTACCGATTAAAAACTTTGTCGAGAACGCGATTCCTTACCAAGTGGAGACACTGAAAACGTTAAAATCCAATCTTGCCAAGGTTAGTGTTTTGTACAGACAACAGCTATTATTTGTATTGTTCTGTCGTTATGTAACTGTTGTTGTACACAGCAAAGACGTTTAGAAAATCGTAGCAGTATGCGTCAATTACAAATGAAAGCCTCACAATCCATCAGACGCGCAAGAGCATTACTCAGGGAGATGGAAACCTTAAGAAATCAGGTTGCTGATGTCGATCTGCAGACCTTTGACAACTCGATGAATCCAAGCAAACAATTGATATTGGAAGCTATTGATATGTTTAGAAGTAGGTACCTAATTTTTTTTTTAATATTTCGACACCAATTTGCTATTGTGTTTTATATATTTTATTTATTTATGGCTCGAATAGATGAAGATTTAAATGAATACAAATCTAGTGCTGTACCAGAAGAAACTTATAAAGACAACACTGAACAATTAGAAATAGAAAATCAAAAACGCATGTTTTTAATATCTATTGAAGAAGAAAAACAAAAACAGGAAAAAATGTTAGCAATTGAATCCGATGTTAAAAATGTTGAGAAAGACATACAAGGCATTCAAGATCTGTTTCGAGATCTCAGTAAATTAGTAAATGTATGTATCAGAATCAAACTTACCTTTCATCTATTATTATTTATTAATTGTACTATAATAATTATTGTTCATTGTTAGTATAATTTTCCTCAATAATTATTTTCTACTACTTAAGCATAAAAATTCACTTACCAAATAAAATACGTACTTATTTAGATTCTATAAGAAAATATATACGTACCATAAATTATAATGAGTATATAGGCATTTGATTAACAGCTATAATTTTTTATTGGGTGCATGTAAACTACTTTTTGAATGATTGTACTATAGAAGAAAACAACAGTAGTTTGATCTAGATATTAAACATTCTGGGAAAAGTACAGAATTTATTGGTTTCACAATGTTATTTTTTTCCATGCACCCTTTTTCAGGCAGTCAACATTTTTTTAAATTATCATGTAGTATTGTCTATTAGTTGGTAATTGAGTCTAATTGATACTTTGAAGAAAAATTTCTTTATTTTGTCGGTAGTTTTCATAAATGTAAAAAAACCAAACCTTTATCCTTGATACATGTTAAAGAAATTTCAGCAACCATGGGTTTAAATAAACTCCACTCAGAATCATATATTAAATACAATTATTACTTTCAAATTTATAATAATAAGACATCACTGTCATACATCGAGGTGAGTGAAATGTAACAAATGCCTAACATCCAATTTTTGTATACTGTCAATCTTGGATTCCTTTATTATTTTATTATTTTTTTTTTTTTTTTATATCCTGTATAAAAAATTTCTTCCAGAAGGAGTGTTTCGATTTCAACATATAGTACCTTATCTTTTAGCAAATTGGATCAAGATGGTACTTTAGAGATGTCATTTTTCTATTTTCTCAATAGTTAATATTTAATGCCACGGGAAAAACCACCGGAAAATTACAAAAAAACGCTAAAAATGGGATTTTAATTTCTAACGCTTTGTTTATCACCATAGAAACAAATAAAAAATTATAATATTATAACATTAATTCAACTTATATGATAAAATAAATAATAACAATATAAAATATCAAAACTGACAAACTGTCCCCGCTCAGAATAGTTTTTCTTATACAATGATATTATATCATTGAATTCAAGTCTAATACAATCCATTATATGATGACTTGTAATCTACTGTACAACAGAGCGACATCCACTTATCTGCTTTTTTTTTTTTATACTTAAATTAAAGGAACAAAAAGAAGATGTCGAAAAAATTGATGCTCATGTTGAGACAACACATGAAAATGTGATTCAAGCAGAACAGTCATTACGCAAAGCAGCCAAATTGAAGAAAATGTCTTATCCGCTTATTGGAGCTGTGGTTGGGTCTTGTGTTGGAGGTCCATTAGGATGTTTGGCTGGTGCTAAAGTTGGAGTATTTGCCACTGTTACTTGCTTTGTACTAGGTAATATCTATAATAATCTTATATTTATTACTTTTATTTTCATTTTTAACTTAAACACAATAATTGACAAAAGTTATTTTCATTTCGTTTTATAGGATTTACTGGCGGTAAAGTACTGAAGGACAAATCTAATGCTGTGGAAGAAACAGAAAACACAACCAATGATTTAGTTAATCAAACAGTAAAATCACATACTGAATGATCACTATTTTAATTAAGCATTAAAATTTATGACAAATAATTGAGATTAAAAAGAAAAGGAAATGGTTGACATGTTATTCAACTTTTATATATTTTATTTACTTAATATTTTTATAAGTCTATATATATGTTATATTTTTTTTAAATTGTATTTGTCTAAAGATAAATAAAATGAAAATATAATTACTTAAATTATATATTAAAATTTTGATACATAATTATAGGTAAAACACATTATTCATCCTCTTTATAATAAATTGTTTCTAATTTGAATTGATGTATATAGTTTAATAGAAACAACACAAATACAAATACAATTCAAACTCAGTTGGTCAGAAATATATAATTAAAAAAACTATGAATAATAAATTGTAAGTATGAAATAAATAAAATATTTAAAATTATTTACTGACTAAATTACACAAATTGAGTACCACAAAAATAAATAGTAAGGGTCACATTGTACATCATTCATATTATACAATAATATATATATATATATATACAATAAAAATCACATAATTTAATTTCTATTAGTCCAGTCAAAAGTCATTATATGTAGAGACCCAAATTATAGGATAATTTGATATCAAGACCAATCAGTTAGCATAATACAAAAATGAATCTTTTGAATCATTATAAAATTATTTATTACATTTACAGTTTTGATAAATACAGTACATTGCATTTAATGATTGTATGTATAATTGTTATAAAAACAAATGAGAATTGTTTACTTGTATTCATATATTTGTATATAGCAAATAACAAAATTATCCAGCCCATTCAGGTGACCTACTAAGTGATTTTTACTGTACACACCAATATGTAACATACAAATCAATGACCAATTTAAACACACAAATCAAGTAAACAAAACTTACACTATTCTATAAATCTTTAAACAAATTCTTGGGTTTTTTTATATAGGACATTATTGTATTGTCACTAATACAAACTATAAAGGCTTATGCAATGTTAAATATAAAATTAATGCATTATTATTCACAAAAATAACTACAAAACAATCAATAAAAAAAAAATTATAACTTAAGAATATTCAATAGCACCCAATGTTAATCATAAAAAATAGTAATTACATGTATTAAGTAATGTACACTTATAAGTTATGACTAACAGTGTTTAATTGACAGATACATTATTTTTAAACTTAAGTCATATTAGATAGGTCTTTTTACATGTAATTATAACTATTACCACAAAGACAACACAGGTACAAAAACGAAGGAACCACAACAGAACCTACAAAGAGGAACATCTTTTTTCAAATAACGCAATTTAGCCTAACAACCAATTGAAAAAATTTTATATAAATATATATATACAAAAAATATGGCTGGTAGCTGGTTACATCTAAATAAAAATATATATATGATGAAATTAGAGCAAAAAAATTAAGATTATATTTACAATTAAATAGTTATCTAGGTTAAGTCTTCTACATTTTGTGAATAAATGAATTATTTAGATCAAAAATTTTAATAGTATAAATGAACCTGAGTGATAAATTATTATAAGTTTTCTCGTTATAAAATAAAATATTTGATATTTTCAATAATGATAGATAAAAAATTGTATTTTCTGTTACTAAAAATATTAAATTTTTAATAAGGATTTTAAAATTTTATTTTTCTAAAAATGATTGTTATTTTTTGCATACTATGATATTCTTTTTTATTATTATTAATATTTTTAATCTAGTTATTGTACAATCTGTAAATGTATATTTTTCACATTAAAAACATGTTATGTTGTGGAGTTAGTAAAAAAAATATTAGAAAAAATAAACTAAATTTACAACATTTCAGACAGGGGGCTTGTGAAGTGGATATTCTTAATATTATGTTTCAAAGCCATTTAGAGATCACATGTAGGTTAGGTTAAGGTTTAGGTAATTCAGAGTTCACTTTTTTTTTCATAACATACAATTAGGAAATCATATTATATAAACCGAGCAATAGTTTTTTTCCTATGTTAACATTGGAAGAAAACATTGTGGCCGACATGGTATATAACTTCCGAACAATGTAAAAAATAATTATAAACTAAAAGATAAATGATAATTTAGTTTTCAAGAATAAATAATCAAAACCCTTTAAACAAATAATTTTTTTTTTAAATACATATTTGGTAATTTGTAGTAAAATTATCACTCACTTCATTATTTGTATGGTATCCTACTAAAAAATCATTGAGCGTTGAACAAATGTATTAACATCTAATCATTAAAGAAATATACATGATTAATTAAACTACCTTTGAAATTGTTATGATTTTCAGGGAGAACTTTGTTCGAAAAGAACATCATTAGACTGATTACTAAAACTATAATCCAATTGTCCTCCTCCCTCATCGACCATATTCTGTACTATATTTGATGAATAGGAATGCTGCATAACTTGTTCATTCTTTAAAAATAAAATGCATAAGTAAAATAAATAATTAATAGGTAAAACTGTAAAAGTGTCTTTACTCGTTCGTGTAATAATAAGACATCAGAAGATATTAATGGACGTGTTTCAAAAAGTTCTCCACTAGTATTGGAACAAATTATTTGGTTGGTAGAAATTTCTGGTTGAGTTGTTTGCTCGGAAGTCTGTGTGGATGTTTGTAAAGAATCCTAAACATAGTTTTATAGTCTGAATACAACTTAAAATCAAATAGAGCCATAAACCTATATTACATACGTCCATAAATGTTGGCAAAATTCCACATCGAGCCATTAATAATTGTTTAGTTATTTTCTTTAGTTCTTCCTGTTGCTTGACAATAGTTTTTTGTAATTCCTCTTGTTTACGTTGTAATTGATCTTGAATAAGATTTTCCTGTGACTAAATGTATTTTATGTGTTAATAAGTATAAAATATACATGTAAATGTATCATCAGTTTTGGTTTTAAATTTTCCATCATTTATTGGTATTTTAAATACTTAGGTATATTAAAATAATTAAGAAACAGCTTACATTAATTTGTAATACAATACTGTTGAATATTCCTCAAAAGTGACATTTCTCCATTCCTCTTATTATGTTACTGTAGACAATAACTAATAATACTTTTATCTGGAACCTACGCTGATGGCCATCTTAGGCACCAGTCTACCATTCTAAAAGTTCTAACTCATCTCTATGTTTCAAAACATGGAAAATCAAAAGCAACAAAGCCAAAACAGCTCATACACTTTCACTATCCGATCAAGAGACGGGGGGTCAGCTCCATTGATGTAAAATATCTCGGATTTCTATTCAATACGAATAGAAGACCAAATTGAGGCCCTAGCTTTAAAAACAGATGTAAGCAACAGTTACTTACATAATCTTATACCCCTCCTAAATTCAAAATACACTAAACTGCCTAGTTTAATATAAAACTCCAAGTCGGCATCTAAACCATACATGATGATTAATGATTATAAGTTATAACATCCATAACATGGAGAACTCTCAGTACCTAACAACCTATTCCTAACTATGCAAATATAATTCACAATATGATCAGCTGTAGACTTCTTTTTCATGCTTTATCTGGATTATATTTATAAATGCTTATTAAGACTACTATTTTCATGTATATTATTTATACCAATTCAATTTTAAATTTGACAGTTTAACTTACTGGAGAAACTGAGCCTGCAGGTAATTTTACTGAAGATTGTGCATTTTCTAAATAATTGTTCAATGTTTCAGTAACATCATGTTTACTTTCTACCAATGTCAATGACTCGACTTCAGAATTAGAATTTCGAATATCTTCAATTGATCTAATTTTCTAAACGTATAAAATATATTTATTAACATTATTAATTATATATTTATTTCGTAAAGAACATTCCTAGTATAATTTTTGAATATAAAAATGTGTTTTAAAATGTTTAATTATATTAGAAGGTAAGATTAGTTTCCAAAAATAACATTTTAAGGTAAATTGTTGAGACATAATATAATGTCTCAAGAGGATGTCGGATCATAATTTGTTTTCCTCCTACTTGCCCACGCACATGGAACATTTTCGTGCTATTATTCGTGTTGACACATTGGCTTTTTTACAATATTTTTGTTAGAATGATATGAGTATATAAAATTTGTAACATTGTAATTAAAAAATGCGCATATTATCTTGCTAGAAAATCGACTGAGGCAATTGGATAATGGTTTAAATATATAAATAAAATTTCCAAAATCATTCACTAATAGTTACCAGAAATTAATATTCTGTTTGGTGATTTTTAAAGAATATTAACTGTAAAGCCTACACTTAAGGCTAATCAATCCCAACAGTTCAATATATGAAAAATATTATCATAACCCTAGGCAGTCCACCCTAGTTATCAATATTTACTAAATAATTAAGTTGATACAATTTACTTAAATAACAATTTCATATTACTATTACACGATACAATAACTTTTTAATTAACAAACCATTTTTGATGAGTCTGTACTTGATTGTTCATAATGTCTCTTTTGATATGAATCATAATCACTATTTGATGATTGATGTTCAATTTCATTTAAAGGAATGTGCCATAATCTTTTTTTACTATTTTTTCTCCTGTCGTTAGTCTCACCTTCTTTTTTAATAACATTAAAATAATTGATGACTTGATGATGACAAACAATGAATTCGGGTTTTGAGTTCCATTGGTGGTAACTAATATAATATCTTGATTGTAACCATATCCATTGTTGGCCTTTGGTTAAAAACCGATAATAACAAGATGTTCCTTCACCTTTTAGCATAACTAAAAAAATAAATACTTAATAACATGAACTAAAAATACTTATAGTTGTTTACTTACGTGCTTGGTGTGACAATATTACATCTTCTAAGTCATCAATATGGTAATACTCATAACCAGAAGTTCCCAGTACTTCAAACGGCATATACCCAATAATTGAAGGGCCTCTGAAATTAATATAAAAATACACAAAGTTAAAAATTGAATGAAATTCTGTTAAAATAAATATTTAAATATTTTTCACCTATGATCAAGAAATAAAAATTTCCATTCTAAACTGTGTCTTGAGGTGAATTCACTTTTTATATCCTCCATAACAGGTAGTTCTTTTAATAACTGTGGAGTCATAATTCGGCCAATACCAACAAATACTAGACTATACATTCAAAATAAACATTGTAGTTTTGAACTTCATAATTTAATTTCAAAATATGTGTGTCCTACTTTTGATCATCTTCATCACTGTTAAATGGAGATGACATTTTAAGATTGTCCCCATGATAAATTTCACTACTTGGTTGAAAGTAACCAAAAAATTGCACTAATTCAAATTGATTTTTTTCATTTATTTCTTCTTTATCTTTAAATGGGTCATGTCTCTTACAATGACAAGAAAATACGATTCGATCTAAAACAAATTATAAAAAGATATTCAATATCAGACATCAATATTTGTAATACCGATACATGTAATAGTTTATTACCGTTATCATAATTCTTTGAAAGTCTGGACTCTACAATTTGATCTTGTAATAACGAATGATCTGCTTCATGAATTATTTTAAATATTGATAAATTTTCCATGGTTTTCTAAAAAAAATATGTCATTAGAACCACAAACATACTAATGTATTGTAATGTATTATATAGTATTATATGCATTATACACAGCGCTTGAATTTGAAGGTGATGCGGTACTTTTTTTTAAAAAAATATGTTAGCATTGTCTTTCTCATTATATCCTAATCAATAAGAAATTTTAATCTTCAGGTACGCATATTTTTTTTAAATATTTTTGCATCTCCTTTCTATTTGTTTCCAACTCAAGCACTGATTATACAGCAATAAATATTGAAAATATTTAAAAATTGTACCGGAAGATAACCAAGAAGTGCAGTGACAGTTTCTGATGCATGGAGGATCTTTCCTAATGATGTAAATACTATCATGAATCCATCCAAAGCCTAAATAATAATGAAATCACAAAAATTTAGTTTAGACAAAAAATTTGAGCCACAAAATTTACTTCTAAAATTATATGTGTGAATTCTTCATTTAATAGAAATGCTGGCTTCCAATCATTGTCTATTTCATGTACTTTTGATTTCAATAATATATCTACAAATGATTAAAGTATGTAATTTTTATATTTTACAACAGAATAAATAGACATAACAAACCTTTCTGTTTATTTAAATAATTTATGGTTGTTTTCAAAACAGTGGACTTATCCATTTTTCTATTGGTTGTGGACAACATACGATTTAATTCATTGATTAAGTTGTTAAATTGATCCCTGCGATTCTTCTCACTTGCGTTTCTTATTTTCCTAATGATTAATGTTTTCATAACAAGAGATCAATGAATAGTGAACATTGGTCACGAAACATTGGTAATACCTACCTTTTAGTATCGACTCTATCTGTCGGTTCATCATCATACTGGTCACTGTTGAAACAAGAAAAAAAAATATCCAAGTCACAAACAACGACAAACTACACCTGCCCAATAAGTATAAAATACCAAATTTACACGCACCGGTCAGTCGACCGATGCAATCAATCGATCAGCTCTTAGAACATTTACGTTACACCAAAAAAAACAATATGCATGTGTTTGGCATATTATTGTCTACACGGTTACCCCCCCCATTCATTCCACTCATATGTCGTGTATTATTCGTAAGCACAGCGACAGATCGACTTACTCGGATTTTCTAGTGGAGGCACTACTCATGTAGTTTGACATAGTGAAGTGCAGTCCGGTACGTATATTACGGGTTCGTTGCTTTTTACCTTCAGGCGCCACGGTACACAAAGTTTACATTTTTACATGCAGCACGGTGTATAATCGGGCCCATTGGTAAGTGCACAAAATAAACAATATTGGGCAGAGCAAACGAGACTAGCTTTCGGAAAACAGCACTATTATGTATGCTCGATGTCGGGCGCCCGTTGTAGGCCTGGGCGCATGACAAGAGAGCGTTGTAGTTAATGGTTAATCAAACTATTGATATAAAATGATATGAAAAAAATTTTGATTTTTAATGCACCACGAGCGGCAGTCTAACCATTTCCTATGATATTAAATAACATTTAAAACAATTATACTCCGGTTCATACTCCATAAGGTAATCGATAACAATAAATAATAATAAGTAAATAATACAAACAACCTTAGACATAAATACATAATAATAATAAAATTATTATTTCCTATATATAGGTATACAATTATTATTTTATACATATAATAGTAACATAATAGACAATAGTAACTATTATTATTTTATATATATAATATTATAATATGACTATATGTAGCCGTGTAGGTACTAAGTACTATAACGTACACAAGTCATGACACATTACAGGGAGTAGGTACAGGACCGCAGTCCGCCGCTGGACATCAGTTCGTTATCGGTATTGGTGGAGATTTGAATGATTTTTTTTTTTTTTTTTTGGGGGGGAGACTAAGGGCTAATTAATCTTTCTACACAAAATTAATTGATGAAGAACATAAACAAATATGTAATAATTATTATTTATTTTAATTTGGATGGCTAAGCCACCCAGCTACCCCTCATTAGCAACAATTGGTAGTATGGTGGGTAGGCAGTGCTGTCATTTGTCTAGGTTGAAGCCTCCAGCAGCTCCTTCTGCTCCTTAAACGGTACCTACAACCATTGATTAAGTATGCATATAATATCAAGTGACAAGTATACCTACTTAATCAATGCTACTACAACAAGTCTACACTACTCAGGGCCGACCCGAACAGGTGGTGTAGGGGGTGTCCCCCCCCCATTCGTTCAAATGTATATATCAGTTAGCACATTGCAGTGTTTGGCAAGTTCCTTAAAAAAAGGAATTCGTTCCGTTCCTCGTTCTTTTTTAAAAAAAAGAAATGCGTTTCGTTCCTTGTTCCTTAAAAAAAAAAGAATTCGTTCCTTCGTCGTTCCTTTGGAAAATGAACGAGTTCCTTTTTTAGTTCCAAATAAAATAAAAATTCTTACAATCATTAATGTTTTTTTTTTCATATGCATACTGCTTTAGTTTTTAATTCTAATATAATATACAAGTACGTTCATATTTTATAATTCTATTTTGAGGTTTTCTTTAAAATTAAATTGTTGGCCAACGTATATCGATTGTATAACGTCGATAGTCGATAACGATCACTAATTAGCAAAATACATCAAACACTTTAAAAAAAATATATATCTTAATTTCAATTATTTACATACTTATCTGTATAAATTATTGGAACTAGAAAGGAACGAACAATTTTGTTATTTTTCCTTGAAAAAAAGAACTAGTTCATTTTCTCGTTCTTTTTTTATAAAAAGGAATTCGTTCCAGGAATCCGTTCCTTTTGGAACTCGTTCCTTCCAAACACTGGCACATTGATACATTGAGTATTTCAGTTGGCTAATTACAATTATTTTTTTAGAAAAAGTTATTAAATAATTTTATAAATATTACGAAATACGAAAATTTCATGATAATACATTATAATTTATAATAATACTTAATATAAAGGTATATAAGTTAATTTTCCGGTTGCCAACTGCCCAACACAAATAAGTACTATAGTCAATAATAACATGTAGGTGTTGAATGTTGATGTATTATAATATATCTTTATGTATTTTTTCTTCAATTAATAAGATATATATGGATTACTTCATGAGAAAATTTCTAAAATTGAAAACGCATAATAAAAACCCGGTGGACCGCTCGTGCATAAAGTGTTAGTGCTTTCGGGAATTTATTAGACGCTGTAGTTGAACGCCTTGATGAAATTCATTAATTAAACAAATGTTTGGATAAAAGAACAATATCAAAAGCACTTGGTATCCAAAATCAAATATTCTCTTTTGATTTTTTTGTTTCTTTATCATTTATGAAAAATATTATGTACAAACTGAAGTATCTTTAGGTACTCTTGAAGCAACTCTTGAAGCAAAAAAAAAAGAAGTATAAATGATGCAATAACTGTAATTTATAGTATAATGAAAATATTGTCGAAAATCAGATGATCGCGCAATGAACCATTTAACTAATAGTGCTAATGAGTTTGCCAACTCACTTAGAACATACTCAGAAGCCAATTATTTTAAAAACCATCATCGTAAAAGATTAGCTTCTAAACGAGTTGATTTTAATGCAATGCAACAACTCAAACTGAATTTAAAATGCATAATCTATTTTACTGAATAGAATTTTAAATAGTTCTCGATACCCTTTTTAAACTATTAAATGACAATTTAAAATCATGTAGGTATTCCTTCTATTCAACCATTATTTCTATTATTTTCTATTTTTCTCAACCATTTAAATACCTATTTACTAAACGAAATATTTAATTGGATAATGTAAAAAAATCTATTTCTTTAATACCATCAAGCAGTGTAGCCGTGAAGGTGCAAATCTTCAAGATTATGATTTAGTATAAACAGAAGACAGAACTATATAGAAACATTATTTAGTATAAATGTATAATAGAATGTTACAAGAAGATAAGATATTATCATTCAATTCTTTAATGGAAAAAGCGGAAGATGTAAAGCATATTTTACCATGTGCTAATCAAATTTGTTTTTTGGCTTTGACTTTTCCTATAAACTGCAGTTGCATCAAACAAAAGAACGTTTAGTACCTAAACTTAAATTGATAAAAACACATCTTAGGTCGACTATTATTGCTGATGAGAGATTAAATTCTAAAAAGAAATTGTTGACCAATATACATATATTATATTATATACCTGCCTTATATGCCCGCCTTTATAGATACAAAAAAAATCTATTATTTACTTAGGTATATTTAATACATCAAAATTCCAATTGTTGTAATTTTTACTACCTACCTAGGTACCTATATTAGTTGACGTCCAATCAATGTATCAAATTTTAAATTAAATTATGATTAAAATTAAATTTTCAAGCTCAAAATTATAAAAAAAAACATCTTCGAAGCATTCTGTACCAAAAAATGTCACTAAATTAGCTATATTATCTACAGAAACGATATTGCTGATTTAAAAAGAAATTCATAATACATTTCATTAATTTATCAATATTATTGTATTAAGTTTAAGTGGGTAGGTATTTGACGTATTAACTTATTTACTTATTCATGTTAAACCACAAGGTACCTACTATATTTTTAAGTCTATTTACGCTCTTGCAGTTATACGTATATATCATCTATATGCAACTGACAATAACGACATTTTACTTTGCCATTATCTTCGAAAATTGTCTAGACGTCCCCCTGCGGCTAGCAATCCATAAGGCCATAAAACACAATTAACGTATACATATCAGAAACATGGGCCGGAACTTACGTACTTGAGAAATACCGAGCCGCAACTTACGTATCGTTGTTATCGGGACGCAACTTATATTTACCGGTTCATACGTAGGTACAGTAGGTGGGTATATACCTACTATATAATATATATATTATTATATAATGAATATAATATTGTTATTTTTAATAATTAATTGTATGTATTATGTATAATGTATAACAGTATACGTGCTACGTGCAAGATTACACTTCAGAAAATACAATTATTTATTCTTTCAGCCGTATGCTTATAATCTATACCTATGCTATCTTATCCACATAATAATTATGAACTTAAAGATACAAAATATTAATATTGTATTAACGAAGTATTACGCACTTAAACCTACTCAATTTAAGTGTTAAATAATATTATTTATCGAACGTTTTAGTTTTCATAGATTCATGGCTAAAAGTTTATATGTATTATTTGTATTAAATTATATTTTGATAAGTGATACATTAATTAGGATAGTTTATCAATATAATTTACCAATAGGTTTTAGGTTCTGAGCGAAGCGATTAATTATGTGTGTTTGGGAATTTTATCCTAAAATAGTTAAGTTTAAGGGTTGACAATTTAATACAAAATTTGAAAATTCCTCAAGTTTTTTTTACTGGAATTTAAAAAAAAATTTACCGTAAAGTCACTTGCAATTTTTATGAGTGATTAAAGTTTTGGTGATATTTAATATCCATACCACGCGTAAAATAATGATTCCTCAAAACAAAGTTTGTTATTTGGCTGTAGGTAATTCAAAAAATATTAATCGTAGAAATTTGAAACATTATACTATTATAGTTATTACCTATATATACTCATACAGGGGCGTAATTACGGG
>NC_042496.1:2403001-2407609 GCF_005508785.2 Acyrthosiphon pisum | reverse complement strand
AAAAGAAAAATGGAGCAAAAAAAAAGTAAGCTACCAGCAACTAGTAGTACTCCATTGATTTTTTTTAAAAAGAAGCTAGGAATGACGTAGGTATTTCGATTTTAAATTATTCAAAATACTAAACATTATTAGACCGGAACTAAATGTTTTAAAATCGTACAAAATAATATGTACGACGTATTTTATACACTTATTATAATTTATAATTAGTATTACAACTCGCGCTAAAATTATGCAAAATTAAATAAACACAAGTTAAAAAATGTATTGAAAATTTAACTGCAGTCACTGCAGTTTATTCAATCAACTATTAGGTATCTATGTCATATTAATTTTTATAAAAAATTTGAATGAGTTTATTAAAAAAAATAGAATTTAATAATTTATAATAATAATTACCGTGCCTTCGATAACTCAGCGCTGCTGTAACGCTTCGTCAGCAACTATAAATTGTCATTTTTTAATTCAGCGCAAAACTACGCTGCTTGTGATAGGTAGATGTCGTTTTTTTATTCATCATATTGATCACAACCTAGCGAACTAAACAGCGGTTCCAGCAGGTTAGAAACATGCTGGTCAATCACAATCATATTCATCATACTTTCTTATCACATCTATCACGCTTACAGCAACGCTGAATTATCGAAGGCACGGTTAATAATGCATAATATTTAATAATAATTTTACCTACACAATTTCTTGTATAGGTATTATTATTTAAAGAAACAGAGAAATCTGATGATGTATTACGGGCAAAGCCCCCCACAAGTTTGCCATACAAATTTATTTTGATCCCCTCCCATGAAACATTCTCAATTACGCCATTGTACTTATATAATCATTTTCTATAAACTCTATATGGTGTATTTAGCTCATAATATTTTTACATGTACAACGATTTATCATTTTTAGTGGCCAGTGGACAATGAATAGTGAATACCTATTTATAGATTGTATTTTTCTTTAAGATGACCGCGATGTCGGCGCACCATTCGTTTTCCTTCTCTGGCCCACTCGCAACATAGACAAAACGCATTTACGCAAAGTAATCTTTTCTATGCGTTTAAGTAATCTTAGAGTGAAGTAACCAATTACAAAAAAGATGGAGAATAATATTTTTGAGGAAATGACATATCGATTTTATATTTTATTATTATTTGACTTTGTATTCCACTTTCAAAATAAATAAAAAAATGTTGTAAATTTAAATGATGTTTAAATTGTTTTGAGACAATATTTAGACAAATCGATATGTCATTCCCTCAAAAGTATTATTCTCTATATTTTTTGTTACGGGTGACTTTACTCTAAGATTACTTTAACACATATAAAAAATGATTTTGCGTAAATGTCTATGTTGCGTGTGGGCCAGAGAGAGAAAACAAATAGTGCGCTGACAGCCTCTTAACTCACGATTAATACGATAGTACCCTTATTTACTATCTTAAACCGTGCTTTAACTAAATGTAATACTATAGTATAATGATATTAATAATTAATATATAGTTTATACTATTCATAATCAATGGTTTTACCAAGGGCGTCCGCAGGAATTTGTCAAGGGGAGGGCAAAATAATTTTCTTTTTACATTTTTTGTCTCACTATCCTATTAGTTATTTAGTATTTATGTGACATGTTTTCTTTCATATAGACAAAGAATTTAAAAATATTTATGAAATCCAACATAGTCGGTTAAAACTCATTCATACAGCATTAATTTTAATTAATTGTTATGTAATTTTAAATTATAAATTATATTATTTTTTTAATAAATAAAATGTTACCGTTGATTTTATAATTTTAGGTAATTTATAAAATGTAATATTTCTAACTTATTCAGTTTTTGAAACCAAAAACTTGAAAAATTGTAACTATTTTAGGTATGCCATCTGTGAACATTTAACTTTTTTATCAAAAAAATAAAAACTTGGTTGACACTACAGTACCTATTGCACTTTGTCCGACCACTACATCTCATAATCTATAAAAGTAACGTTCATAGTTCTGACTCTTAATGGAGTGCATTAAAAATCACTCTGTAAAAAAAAAAACAAAAAAAGGTTTTTTTTTTTTAATTTAAAAAAAGTTTATTTTGCGATATTTCATATTACTACGGTAATATGATCGAGGTTGGGATTATAATGCACTTTGCATTGTTTTCCAAATCTACGCAATACTCGTATTATAACATACCTACATTAATTTTTTTGACGATTTTAAATTTTAAGGTCATTTTTTGCTTTTAAGGATTTTTAGAGAATTTTGAAGTTTTCATAAATTTAAATTTAAAATTTATTTTTTAAATGTCCACATGTTTTTTCATGATTTTTATGTTAAATAAATGATCTAAAGTCTAAACCTATAGGTACAGAAAAAAAATGTTTATTTTCAGATTAAATGATAAGTTCTGTCTTTAAAACTTTTATACAATCATTTTAAAGTTTAAAATGTATATTACAAATTACAATTTATATTTTTAATATTAAAAATAAAAATAATTAAGTGCATTATTTAGTTTTTTTAGAGCATTAAAATGTAAAATCATCAATAATAATATATTATAATCAACCCAGAAAAAGCCATGGGAGGGGCAACTGCCCCTACTCTCCCCCCTGTGGACGCCATTGGGTTTCATCTTAAAGGTACCTATTACGCAGTTACCGCGCGTACCTATTATTACGAGTACAATATATTTAATATATATATACATTTATGTTCTTGATTTAGGGATTGGGCCGAATCAGAGTGGTTATCTATAATTACCTTCCTTTACAAGTACTCACGGATGATATTGAGGCAGCCACCTCATCGACTTAGGCTTCTCTTTAACCATATATAGATAATGTGCATAATGTTCGGCATCGTGTAAACAAACTCCCACTAGGCAATAGTCATACCACTTATTTTGTCTCCGTCTATTTCTATGTTATCATCCCAATACCTCCTCTTACCAGTAGCCTATCTAAGATTTTTCACAAGGGGGGGATGGGATATAAAGATTTTAATAGACATATAATTAAGTATACAAATATTGAAATATGGTATGCATATTATTATATATGATATAGGTATCTACATATTGTATTGTGTACAAAATTTGGTCCCCAGGGGGAAGCATATACCCCTCGCAAAGACGCCACTGCCTCTTAACAACGGCTTAAATTACACTTCTTGCCAAGCAGTGTTGGGAAATATCTAGATAAATTTATCTAGATAAGTTATCTACATACAAATTATTTATCTTTTATCTTATCTAGATAAATTTCTACTCAGTTATCTTTATCTTCATCTAGATAAAATTCTAGTTATCTATGAGTACTTATCTAGATAATTTATTTAAATTAACTAAAAAAAAATTTGAAAATTTAAAATATTTTTATTATTTTATTTTTACATTTTTCTATTTTTCATCTATTACATAGAAAACACGTTTAGTAATATGCATTATAATACCATAATTTTAATATTTATTAATATTCATTGTTAGTCTGGAGTTTTACATCGTAAACAATAAGAAAACCAAAAAATAGAAATATGTAATAGGACGCTACCCATACATTTGTTGTCTCCGTCTTACACACGCATGACATGGCAAATTGTCGTTCACAAGTTTCAATAGTGTGCTGTTAGTTTTGATACTAGAGTGAATTGACCTATTTTAAAAATTTTAGGTAAGAACATTATCTGTGCTTAAGCGTTGCCGATTTTTAAATTTTTTTATTTTCAAGCAAGATATGGGTATGTGAAGTATCAAAAATTTTAAATGCTCATATCTCGCTTGAAAATTAAAATATCGAATAAAAGCCAACGCTTAAGCACAGATAATATTATTATCTAGAAAATTAATGATCGGTAAAATCACTCTAATATCAAAACTAACAGCTCACTATTGAAACTAGTGAACGAAAATTTGCTATGTCGTATGTGTGTAAGACGGAGACAACAAATCCATGGGTAGCATCCTCTTAATGACAAATGACAATAAAATAATGATAGAAAGTTCTGGTGAGCATAGTCACCTTGTAGATTCTACTCAAAAAATCGAAAGGCAAGTTCTAAGGGAAAATTGTAAACGTAAAGCTACAAGTTCCATAGCTACCCGGCCAATAAAAATAATTAGAAGTCAACTTATGAATAGCGTAAGTACCGAATTAGAATATAATGATATAAAATCAGTTAGAAAGGCTATGTATATTCAACGAAGAAAAAACTTTCCTCCTTACCCTTCATCTTTAGAAGATGCCATTACGCAATTGAACAAGTTACAAAATGAAGATTTTTTAATGTTTAGAGGGAAAAAATTTGTACATTTACCCAATGATTGCACTTTTATTTGCTTAACAACTGAAGAGAATCTTCAATGTTTGACAAGTTGCACAGATTTACGGACGGAACATTTGACTATGCTCCAAAATTTTTTTTGCAATTATACACCATTCATGGCTATAAAAATGGTGTTTACGTACCTTTGGTATACTTTTTTCTAAAGGATAAATTAAAAAACACATACATAAATGTATGGAAATATTTAATTAGTATATGTGAAAAGCAATCACTACTTTTTAAAATTAAAATATTACACATTGATTTTGAAATTGGTGCTATTG
>NC_042496.1:2402009-2402951 GCF_005508785.2 Acyrthosiphon pisum | reverse complement strand
AGGTCAAATCACTCTAGTATCAAAACTAACAGCTCACTATTGAAACTAGTGAACGAAAATTTGACATGTCGTATGTGTGTAAGACGGAGACAACAAATCCATGGGTAGCATCCTCTTAACTGATCTGTATGACCTCTGTCCTCTGCTTTAAAAAATTTTAAATTATGTATTTTATTTTTACCTGTAGACTCAAGTGGGACAAGTAGGTATCCTGAATATTTTCAAAATTAAACATGAAACTATCTCATATTTATCTAGATAAAATTTAGTATAATTATCTTTATCTGTATCTAGATAAAAATGATTACAGTCATCTTTATCTTTATCTAGATAAATTATTAGTTATCTATTCCCAACACTGTTGCCAAGTGACTATATCTCGAAATTATGTTAATTATTATCCATAACCTACATAGGTGCAAATAGTGTTTGAGATTTGGGGGGCTAATGCCCTACTTTGACAATATTGAATAAGCTTAAAAAAAATGTAGTAAATGTTTGGGAGGGCTATGGACATTTTTTTTTGGGGGGATTAAAAAAATATGCTCTCTTAATTATTTCCATTATAATTTGCTTAAACAAAATTATTAATTCTTATATCCATTATTGTTTTGTTTTTTAAATGTTTTTTTTATCATACATATGTTTTTCACAAAATATATAATCACGAGTAAGAATATTTAAAAAATGTACTTTTATAATATTTTGTCACACGTCTGAAATATATTATTTTAAGTTTATTTATTTTGGTTTTAAACGATGATAGAAAAATCAGTAAAATGTAATTATGCCATATTTTCGTTCTTATGTATTATAAATAACGTTAAAAACACATTTTTAATTAAAAAAATGTATTTATTTGAGAAAATATATTTACGAAACGAAAACAGTCATTATTGGATGGTAGGTAATATTAATGATCTTGCAAATGATCAACCGGGT
>NC_042496.1:2393231-2401959 GCF_005508785.2 Acyrthosiphon pisum | reverse complement strand
ATGTAGTAGGTACTCAATCAAAGATTACTTTTTGGAGTCATAACATAGATATAATGTAGTCATATTATAGAAACAAATAAGATGTAATAATTTAGTAACAAGTATTGACATTAATTTTAAAACCAAGTTTATATAACATATTATTATGTTAGTTTTTACGAATCGACTTGATAAAATTAGGCGGATCAAATATTAAAATATATGGGCAATTAATTTTCTATATTTTCTATTATTTTAATATTTTCATAATATTCATACCAATAAATTATAAAAAGAAGTTTAGTAAAAGTCACATTATCATTTTATAAATGTTTGATGACAGTTGATATAACGTCCATCTATGTGGAAACGAACAAAGATGGACGATTGTGTTAATCTGCTGACTTGTGAGCTCTGTATTCCTCCATGGCTGTTCTAGTATGATATTGTTGCACCGTATTATGAATTTTTTAAATATAACTATTATTATCACATTTCGGTAGAAGAGGCGTGGTTATCTGGTAGGAGACCTCATATTTATATAAATAATACCTATATTATGAATTTATTTTGTATTGTTACTATTTTGCACTTTGTATATTATAACTATGTATTTGATTTGTATTATTATTATTTTCCACTTTTTATTATAACTACTAACTATGTATTTGTTTTGTATTATTTCTATTTTCCACTTTGTATCATAATTCATAACTAATAACTATGTATTTGTTTTGTATTCATATAATAAGTTATTTACGTACATGAACTATTTTATGTTCATTAGTTTATTTTTCAATAATATAATTACTAGCTGAATAATCAAAAAAAAATTGTGATTAATTAACTCCTTTTGGGTGTAATTTGCTGTGCATAGAAGCATAGGCGCAAATAACGTTTGGGATTTGGGGGGGGGGGCTATGGACATTTTTGGGAGGGGTTAGCACCTAAAGCCCCCCCCCTATTTGCGCCTATGATAACCTATAACCACAGTAGGTATGTTTAATGTTTATATATTGTTATCTATAATTTTTGTAATTTTGTAATTTAATTTAATTATTATTCATTGTTAATTATATATTATTATTCTATACAATTGTAATCATTATTCATTAAACCATACGTGATATCAATTCTCAATGGTAATATATGTATTACTATTCCCATGCGTAAAATTGTGATCGTTGAGCCGTTATTGCTCGTTGAAATAAATAATAATCGAATGACATTTCAATTAAAATTATAAAATATAATATAAGTATCATAATATATTATGTAATTTATTATTTTTTATTTTTATTTTTCGTAGTTACATCTATCTATTTTTATCAATGCCTATTTTATTAATCTGTTCACATTTTATTCCATTTAAAATTTATATTATCATTTGGATTTGGTCTATAATATAAGACGTTTTTATAACTTACTACTTAACTATGTATAAGTACTTATAAAAAGTTGTATTGTTTTATAGTCTTATTATACCTACATTATACTTAAATAAAAGTCTATAATTATAACTTTGGTAGTCATGTTTTATATGTTTTAATATGTAATTTATATTTCCAATTTTGTATAAAAATAAATAAAAATTAAAGACTATAGGATTATGCTTATCATAGTAACTTATTTTTTTCTATTTAAATAACAGATACAAATACATTTTAATATTATTTATTCTTTTAGTATACTGTATACCTCTCCACTTGAAAACATTATTAGTATAAATTATTTAATTATAATTTATAAGTAGGTATTACAATAAATAGTAACTACGTATTGCATATTTGTATTAGGAAATAGTAAATCAATTGACTTTGTTGTTTTAAGAAATAAGAATAGACACAATTCACAAGGGCGTCTATACAATTTTTAAACAAGACGGAGTGGGGGATATTAAGTCAATTAATAAAAATACTTAAATACCCATACAATTAAGACAATTTTAGCTTGGTACAATATGAGATTTCTCATTTATATGGTTTATGTGAACAAAAATTGCAGGGTTAAAGTAAAAAATATGTGCTACTATTTGGTTAAAATATTTACCAATTTTACAAAGAAAATATTGTATAATCATAATGTACTATTGTCCTTGAAAAAATATTAAAAAAAAAAAATATTTCAATGTTTTATGTGCATTTTAAGTGGGTGAGCCCCATATTTTTGCCAATTAATAAGTATACTTGTATAACACTAACCGGGAATAGATATTAATACTATATTGGAGTATGGATATATAATATTATTCTTGTATGTTATAATATAATTATATATAAGATATATATATATATATATATATAAGATAATTTACAACGACAATTTTTATTTCATTAAACTCGTTAACTCGCTATCTTAAAATACCCATTAAAATAAATTAAGCAAATTAAAAAGATAAACAGTGTAAATATAAAGTAGATGGGTAATAGGGTATTTATCTGACACTCGAGTCAAGACTCATTAGTCATTATATCATTATAATATGTTGTTTTATCATGATAAAATATTTTTATTTGTATGCTCATGTACGAATATAGCTGATGGAATATTATATTATAAGTTTTTAGTTTATAATTCGCATCGCTTGAGTTAGGTACCATGTTAAAATTATTATTCTTAACTGTGTGTTGCTCCTGCGTTTTTGCGCAGGATGCGACCGCCGCAAGAGAGAAAATGGATGTGTTCCGTTTGCCGAACAGTACCGAACCGATATCCTACACGTTAGATGTACAGACTTTTATTGATCCACAAAATAACCAATTCACATTCACGGGTACCGTGAACATAACCATTCGGGTAAAGACATCAACAGAAGAGTTAACTTTGAATGTAGATGATTTAAAAATAAATAAAATTGATGTGACTACGGATTCAACAACTAAAGTCGAGGTGGCCGGAAACCACGTCGTGGCAAAAAACGAACAACTCATTATTCAATTTAAGTCACCTGGACTTATTGCCGATCGAGTATATAATGTACAAATCGCATACTCGGGAGAGTTACGGAACGACATGACAGGTTTCTATAAAAGCTGGTACAAGGACGAAGATGGTAGCGTAAAGTGAGTTTTATTTCGGACATAGGTAAATTCCCTAGAATATATATTTGTATTTTATAATTTATGTATATGTATCGAAAACAAAATATTCAAATATATTTAACACACAATTCCAGTGCTACATTACTTAGAACGTCACGACACAACAATTTGTTCTTTATAGTTATTTACTCTTCATAATGTCCAATTCTTGTCTCTTGTAGATAATGTTAATATTTGTACTGGATACTAATACCTACTGCAAAATTACTTTTGAGTTAAAGTACCTATTAATTAGTACCCTAATTTATAATTATTTACGAATCAATAGAAACTAGATAATGACAATAGAACAATGACTAATAAAAATAACGATATTATTTTTAAAAACACGCATTGTAAAAACCAATAGGTACGTCCATAACTCCGCTCGGTATCTAAAAAACAGTTTAAAAAACTAGTTTATAATATGCATTCCTAAAATGAAAAAAATATGGGTAGTTTTAGTTTTTACACGACTAATTTTTGCGTTTGAAAAACTGGGGCCATGTTTACATTTATTGACTTAATCTTGATTCTTGCGTAGTAGGTACATAATAATATGTTATACAAATTTATGCGGTCGGTTCAAATTCACATTTACCATCATCCGTATGAAGACATATTTTTATATGACACGTTCTTAAAATCAAGCTCTGGTCAGAATTGTTTTATATTTTTAATGTGATGATTCGTTGCCTTATTCAAATGTATCCACCTATTATTATTGTGCGCATACAATTTATGCAAATAAACAATAACTCAATAAACATTATCCTCCACTGCATTGTCTCACATTGAGATGAATAACATGATGGTGCTTGATTCCCGGTACCTATTTCCTTGACTATAACCACTAATAATAAATAGAGTAATAACAAAAACAATACCTACTGTCTTTTATTATTTGTAACATATATATGTTACCTATATGGCTATATCTTATTAGATAAATAACAAATTTATCATTTACAAAAATGTAAATTTTATGCGGGCATATTACCTATATGTTAAAACTTTGCTTTTTTACGGAGGTACAAGTTACATATTATGTGATATGTGTACTAACTACCTAGGTATATATTATAATTGTATAATTTTTTTTAAATTTGTGTTTTGTACTTATTTTAGATGGTTAGCCGTTACTCAATTTGAACCTACATATGCTAGAAGGGCATTCCCGTGTTACGATGAACCTGCATTTAAAACCCCCTTTACAATTTCTGTCACGAGATTAGTAAAACAAATTTCTTTATCAAACATGCCAATAGCAAAACAAACTATCGAACAGTAAGTTAATGAAAAATAATAATAAAAACATATCTGACAAACAAACATTTTAAAAATTGTTTAAATATTTAATATTAAAGTTATTACTTTGCAGATCCGTTACTCAAGGTGGACCTAAATATGTACGTGATCAGTATCAAACTACAGAACCAATATCTACGTACTTAGTAGCGTTTTCGGTTTCGGAATTTGTAAATACAACAAAAGATCAAAGAATTTACATTTACACGCATGGAGACTATATTAATCAAGCAACATACATCGAAGAAAGAGCTAATAAATTACTCAATCTGATGGAAATCTATACGAACATACCATATACGTATTCGAAAATAGGCCTTTTAGCAGTTCCAGACTTTTCATTTGGTGCGATGGAAAATTGGGGATTAAATACATACAGGTAGACATTTCTAAATATTTTTCATAAAAGTTAAAGTAGGTATTAGGTTATATACCTATAATATATACCTTATATATGTATATTATTTCCCAAGTTATTTTTGATTCATTAGTAACTATATAATTTATTGTGTTCTTACTTCTATTGTTTTATACCTATCTACATCATAGGGCGCAATTAGGGCGATGACGGGGAAAGTAAAAGGTTTAAGCAATTTAGCCCCTCAAATGGGGTACATGGTAGGTATATTCTCTAAGATGGGGTTGTATACGCGTACCCGCATGTGTTGTCTCGGTCTTAAGCACTAACGCACAACATAGGTATAGGTACCAAATTGTACGTTCAGCAGGTCCAATTTTGTATTATTGGATTAAATATTAGTGTGAATTAACTTGCAGGTATCAAATTTAAAGGTAAGAATACTATCTATGTTGTCTTGTTGCTTTTTATAATATTTTTATTTTCAAGTGAGTTTTTTAAAAATGATCATTACTCGCTGCTTAATAATTAAAATATTGTAAAAAATTAACAAGAGAACACAGAAAATGTTCTTAATTCTTATATACTTTTAAGTTTATTAATAGGCAAACAACGCCCAACAACACAAAATTGTTTAAGCTGAATGCAAATTCCCTATTATAAGTGAATTGTCCATTCGTAAGACGGAGACAAGTATACAACACAGCGGGTCTGACGGCCTTTTAACTCTTAAGTTTGCATAAATGATTAAAAAGATTTAGGTTTTTTCTCCTCGTATGGTTTATCTTTTTACGCGACAATTTTAAAAATATGTCTTATAGTGATTGATTCAGGCCTCCCTAAAAAAAAAAAAAAAATCGAATACCTACTATTTACTACTGCTGCTGCTATTTGATTATTAAGTACCAATATTGTTGGTAATTTGGTATAACGTCATACCAAATACAAATATTTAATTGTTTTAATTTAGACTACCAATTTGCCCACGAATTTAACACGGCATGCATTCAGATCTTTTCCACTTCCTTGACTCACGAAAAAATATCAGACAAGTACAAGGGCATAGTATCCCATCACTATAGGCATCAGAGTCTGATTTACACCTGTCATGATTGATAAATATATAGACATACTCAAACTCAGTCTACTTTAAATTATTTGCACAAAAAATAAAAAAACTCTTAGATACATGTACCTAACAGATCATCCAATAAAATTCGATTGCACCTTAATCTTAAACTAAATGTCTAAATACTTTTAAGTTTTAACTAGACACTTTCTATTAGATAGTTATACCTACCTTTTATAATTTTATAACAAAGTGTATTCCCGACCAATGATACTGTAGAGTAGAGGTTCACTATATATTATAGGTACACATATAGGTTAATGGTTAATCATCACCTAGTAATTATATAATACACTTGTCGTATAATAGTTTTTTTTTTCATATAGGTAATATTATGTTTATCATTCGAGTTTTTAATTTATTTATGGTAAAACGTATTTTATTCTTAGCCTGAAATAGGTACTCATAATTTATGTATGGATATTTGCTTTTCAGGCTAAGTGGATACTACACTCGTACAATAGATTATTTCAGCTTTCATCTTGTTAAAGCTGTTACTTTATTATCAAATATTTGAATGTTTCAGAGAAAAATATTTACTTGTGACAAATAAATCTACTGAAAAAGACAAAGAATTTGTAATTACAGTTGTTCAACATGAATTGTCACATCAGTGGTTTGGCGATCTCGTAACATGTTCATCGTGGAATTATCTTTGGTTAAATGAGGCTTTTGCCACATTATTCGAATATTTTGCTGTTCAAGCGGTTAGATATAAAAAATGCAATTGATTTTTCATTTGTGAATCAAAATTAATTGAACAATAATTGTTCGATTGTTTCTACAGGCAGAACCTGACTGGCGTACTGGAGATATGTTTGTCATTGAACAACATCAAGAAGCATTAGCTTACGATCATAGACCACGTCATCCAATCACAGCAACCGTTAATACACCAACTGAAATACAAGATATTTTCGATATAATTACTTACAATAAAGGAGCTTCAGTACTAAGAATGTTAAATCATGCATTGAATGATGATCTATTTAGAACATCTTTAACATTGTATTTGAATACTTATAAGTAAGTTTTAAAAAGCCTTCGATAGTGAGGTATAACAGCTGTTAGTTAATACTTGTTCACAGTAAATACTCATTAGAGAGAAAGCTAAAAAGCTTAGAAACATTATAGTGGGATTGCAGCTATAGTATAATAAGTAATTCATTAGGTTTATTATAATTTTGAATATCTAAGTGTACCTATCTGGATGGCTGGATAGGTATAAAATCTTGTACAATAAGAGGCATAAAGATTTTATAATATATTATTACATAATATGTTTATTATGCTTCTATATAGACCCACCTAACTGTCTTAATTAGGTATAGTTTAAATCTATAATAATAATAATTAGGTATTATAAATTGGATAGATTATACCAACCTAACCTAATGATGTGTCATATAATATATTTATGTATGATAATGATTACCTATACTCAGGGGCGGATTGACGAATTTTTTCGGTCCGGGAAGATGAATCAAACCGGCCCTGCACCCGCAATATAAAAATATAAAAAAAACAAATGACCGTAGGAACATGAAATTTTGACTGAATGTTTATATTATAGTAATTTCTATACGCCATAACATTTTCCAAATATTTTGACTTAATTTAAACTGTTTAAGGCACATTTTCAGTGTCCATTTTTTTTCTATAAATATCAATAAAATATTATTTGTTGGTTAAAAAAGCTTGAAAATTTAATAGAAGGCTCCTAGTATATTGTTTCAAGGTCAGATGAAAAAAATTAAAAATCCATAGTCACAATTTTTTTTATAAGCATTTTTTTAGTTTTTTTTCTATGAATGTCAATAAAACTTTATTTGTTGAGTAAAAATACTTGAAAATTCAATACAAGGCTCCTATTATATTGTTGCAATGACATTTGAAAAATATTGAAAATCCTTAGTCACAGTTTTTTTTTATTAGCATTTAAAGTTCAAAAATTGACAAAATATGTAAAAATCACGAAAATAAGCAAATTATTTTGAGTTAATAATTCGTAAAATTTTTTCTTTTTAGAACTAAGATTTTAAAATGTAATACATAATTTCTTATAGGATAAACTACCTTTATCTAAAAAAAAAAATGTCTATAAGAAACTCAAATTAAATTTTTATGAGCGTTTGAAATTCATATTTTTACAACATTTGATATTCACTCGATTTCTTACGTAACGATTTTCTTATTTTGTTGTAATTAAAAAACAAGTGACTGTAGAAACTTGAAAATTTCACTGAATGAAAATAATTTGATTCTTTTTAAGCTGTTTACGGACATTTCAAATTTTAATTTTTTTAGTTTTTATTTGTTTTGCCAAAAAGCATGAAAATTGAATACAAGGCCCCTGATATATTTTTACAATAGCAATTGAAAAATATTAAAAATACATATGCGCACATTTTTTTTATAGGCATTTAAAGTTCGAATTATGACAAAATTTATCAAATTAAACATTAAATTATTATTTTGTAGTTAAAATGTATAAAATGTTAAACTTTTATAGCTAAGGATTGAAAATCTAAAACAAGGTTTCACGTAAATAGGTCCCATTAACAGTTTTTTCTTTTTTTCTCGTACCTTTTCAGCGCCACCCTTCTTTCGTTTTTCACCACTGTCACATATAATTTAAATTACACAGTTCAATTGAATTTTAAAACTAAACACACGTCTGTAAGTACTGTAACTGATTTGGTAACTCGTTTGTGTAAAAAGTTCAAAATCAAAATAAATACAAATAATGATAAGATAAGGTTTTCAATGTTATCACGCAACTAACTGAACTCTACCATAGAGTATAAAATATAAATACTAAAATACCAATACCACAGATTTCTAAATAATACATTAGCATGAATTGGAGGGAAA
>NC_042496.1:2388291-2393181 GCF_005508785.2 Acyrthosiphon pisum | reverse complement strand
TTATAAAAAATATAATTTTTTTTGCATATATATAAAAATTATACCGGCCCTACCGGCCTTACAAGAACCGGCCCATCGGGAAGGTTCCCGATTCCCGATACGCCCAATCCGCCCCTGCCTATACTATCTTATTAACTAATTTTTCTATAAAATTTGTTTAATTAAAAAAAAAATTGTATAATTTTAGGTATAAAGCTGCAGAACCAAAAAATTTATGGAGTTCATTTGATAGTGTAATATTTGACGCGAATTATAAATCAGGGATATTAGGAAATACAATTACTGTCGAAGAGTTTATGAGGTCGTGGACTGACCAAGCAGGATATCCTGTAATAAAAATCGATACATCGAGTCCCAACTATATTGGTATATCCCAAGTACGTTGTATCTATATGAGTATTAAAATTATTCAATAACTTACAATTTACATATTATGTGCTTGATTAGTGGAGGAATTAAAAAATATTATTTTAAAAAACCCTTGAGGTTATAGCCCCCTGCCTCCAATATAAAATACAAGGCTACGTCACTGTGTAGACATAAATCATTATAATGTATAATGATAATAAGTACCTATACAAACGAATTGGTACCTAGATACAATATTTGTGTTGAACTCTGCCATACGTCTATGCAATATATATAGGTGTGCGCTGTTTAGGACCTACCTACTAACCTACCTATCCGTCCTACAGACATAGGTACTATATTAGTATATAGTTTGATGTCTGTCCACTGTTGTGGTGGGGATACGCGGAAAAAAGTTGTTTTGGTCGGTCGAGTGGTTCAATCTTTTATTCTGAATAGAGTATTGAATACTACATAAGAAATAATATAACAGGTAGGTAATAGAAAAATAATATGCACCTAGGTAGGTAATAGAAAAATAAATTTATAATAAAACGATAAGTAGGTAATAGTACCTAATGTAATTATATAAATATTTTTACTAATAGGTATATGCTGACAAATCGTCCCTGTTCAGAATCGTTTTGTCGTATGCAATTATTTAAAATTAAATTAAAATTTAACAATTCCGACACATCATCTTACAATGAGGAGGTAGGTACACTTGACATCTAGGTACTATACAGCACTACAACAGAGCGGCTACCCTGGTTATTTTTACCTTGCATCACAAAAAAAATATACATCTCCAAAAATAAAAAATAAATGTACAAAAGTATACTACTATGCCCTTAAAGTCCCAAAATATGGAAATATAAGCCTAACAATTTTGGTTTTTTCATCAAGTTGTAAATAGTAATTTGTACAATTGTTGAATAGTATAGGTAGGTCGGTACAACAAGAACAACCAGGAATAATATGCAAATGCACGAATAAGGATTTGAATAAATAGGCTTCCCCCTAGGTGGCTAGGTATCAATATTCAACTGACTATGCTTTAAATAACATTAAAATAATTATTTCCCCAGAAAAAATATCAAGTGGATGTACCTAAATCAAATTCTACAACTTTGTGGCATATTGGTCTTTCATATACTACGCAATTAAACAAACAATTTAATAATCTTCAACCAACCGTTTGGATGAATAATACAGAAACCGAAATTAGTATACCACTTTTGTTTGATGAAGGATGGGTAATATTTAATATTCAATCAACAGGTGAGATTTCTTATTAATACCTACCAACTGTATCTATTTTGTAGATCATTTCTATTAAAATAATTAATGTTCATATTTCCTTAAAGGTTTTTATAGAGTTAATTATGATCTTAAAAACTGGAATCGACTTATTGCTGAACTGAAGTCCAACCCAAAAACAATACATGTTCTTAACAGAGCACAACTGATTGATGATTCGTTCAACTTAGCAAGAGCAGGCGAATTGTCACATTTTGTACCGTTTACTTTAGTGTCATATTTACAGAAAGAAGATGATTTTATTCCATGGTACTCGGTGTTAAATAGTATGTCATTTATTGTAGAACGATTGAGACGTTGTCCACATACGGGGGCTCAAGTAAAAGTAATACAACTTTTAGTTTTTTAAAATCATATTTTTTAAACATATTCAATCTAATGAAAAATGTTAAAACCTTAGAATTTTGCAAAAACGTATGCGGAAATAGCATATAAAAAAGTCAGTGACCAATACGAGAAAAACGACGGTAAACATTTGACAAAGACTAGTATGCAAGCATTTTCGAATTGGGCATGCAAATTAGATGTTGAATTATGTGTTAAATCAGCTTTAAATTATTTTAACGCGTGGGAAAAAAACGGAACAGAGTAATTTATAAATTGATTAATAGGTACAATCATAATTTGTTCAAAATTAATTCCTATGTTTTCTCTCAAAAGAATACCACCGGATGTAAAAGAAGCAGCCCTCTGTAGTGGTGTCAAAAATGGAACTACCGATACATGGAATTATGTTTTTGAATTATTTAAAAAAACATCATCAACCTCAGAAAGACAAGCATCACTATTAGCATTGGCTTGCAGCACAAATAGCACAGTATTATCCAAGTAAATATAACATATTGACTAAAAAAAAAAAAAACATGAAATAACTAAATTCTAATATCTATTGTATTTTAGCTATTTAAACCTTTTACTCGATGGAAATTGTCCAATACGTCCACAAGATTATAAAACTGTGTTTAAATCACTGACATCAACTCCAGTTGGTATTAATGTAACAACCGAATTTTTACAAAACAAAATCAACGAATCTCTGAGTAATATGTGGGAAGGCGAAGAAATGATTATGCTTATGTACTCACATTTGGCTTCAAGTGTTGCAACAGTGAAGGAAATTAATGAGGTATATAATACATGTTGTAATTAAAATAAAGCTAAATTGAAAAAATAATAATTAAATACAATTTTATGTCTCATGAGATATGCCGCATGTTATAATTCACTCTAATTATATAATTATTTTTCTAGATAAATGCAATCAGAAGATTAACTTATTTATCACCAGCATTGAAAGAATCATTTGATGATTCATACAAAGAAGTGGAGCTCAATTCTGCTTATTTTGAGAGGTGTCATCCACTTATGCACGAATGGTTCGATCCACCCAGTCCAACTACCATAGCACCATCCAGTGCCATTTCAAACTCATACCAGTACTTTAATGTTATTGTTTTATCTTTGATTTTTGTAACAACACTAGTAAATATTAATTATTTCAATGTAATACAATAACTAACAAAATATTTATTAGTTATTAATTGTATATTGATGTATAATTTGTATTGTTAAAAATAATTGACAATATAAGTTATTAATTTTTAATTTGTAATTTAAATTATCTCCCAAAGTTTTAAACTAATGTCAGTGTCTTTTAATATTAATTGTTCATCTTCATCATTTTCTTCATTGTGCCTCTGTCCAGATGCTGTTGCTAATAAAGGAAGAGTTGGATGCAAACTGAAAATAGTTTTAAAATGTTACTAATTAATAACAAATATAATAAGTTTTTTTTCTACAAGACGTATTCTACCAATGCAATGATTTTGAAAAAAAAATGAAAATGAGTGTCTTACATTAAACAATTTTTTTAATAGTTTTCTATTATTATTATTTATTAGTTATTATAACTATTATCAGAGACTACATATATAGTTTGTGTTATTACTAACCTGACACCATTGACACAATCATTATGAACAGGAATTTTAGAATTTAAAGTAAGAACACTTTCTACGCCATCAGACTTTTCAATATTCTGGTCTAGTTTCCAAGTACTAATTTCACCTGTACAATTACCTAAAAATATTAACATTAGTGATATTAATGATATTTTACAATTGTTAAGACTTCTAAGTATTTTATACAAATAAATCAACATTCAAAGGTATCAGTTATTGAAATGTTGAAAGTTTATTATATAGAGGCAAATCACCTTATTTATGAATAGTTATTTTTAAATTAGATGGTTCTACCTGAAACTAAATATTGTCCATCCGATGAAATGTCAAAACAAATTCTTTGATTAGTAGTCACTGTTCTTTCAGCAGAATATAAAGTTTGTCCAACATTCCTTAAATCCCAACATACAATATCATTATCACCTTTTCTGCTCCCTGAATATAATTTCAACCCATCAGGTGAAAATTGTAATTGGGTAATTCCTGACTTATGTCCCCTTAATATGCACATCAGTTGATTACCGCCGTAAATACCTAGCAAAATATTTTGTTAAATATAATATTACACTAATAATAATTTTAAAGAAGAACTCACCAATATCTTTACTATATGTACCAACAGCAAAAATACTCTTGTCTACTGGATTCATAGCTATGGTCGATATGATAGATCTATGCAAATGTGTTTTAGTAGATATTTCAATAAATTCACGTCCCGGACGGTCTGTACGAAAGATATTTAATTTGCCATAACTACCGCAGTAAATTTCTTCTCCAGACCAGTTAAAACATAATGAGTTAACATGTGCAACTTCATCAACACTGTTAGAAAATAAATATTGTGAAAATATATATTAAGATAAAATTTATCCAAATTAATAGTTTTATATAACAGGGAGCATTACAATGGCAACAGGATAATTTAAAAGTTTGAAATCTACCAGATTTTATGGGAAACAATACTTAAATTAAGTAGAAAATTATTTGCATGTGACATGTAAATCTTATTATATATTAAATGCACGTAATTAAATTGTATTAATATATTAACTAAATAAACATACTGATCATATACTCTATATGTTGCTTCTAATTGTCCATCTACAGAATTCCAGAGGTGAATAGGTGATCGACTGCTAGTACTTAAAATTCTGTAAATATCATGACATTAAGAGAACGTAACACTAGCATTTGTTGCGGAGATCTTACAAGTGTGTAACATAGCAAATTTACACTCAGCAGATCACGTTTAGCTTTGTTA
>NC_042496.1:2363320-2388241 GCF_005508785.2 Acyrthosiphon pisum | reverse complement strand
CTTTGTTAGTTTAAAATTTGAGTAAATCGACCCACTATGAAAATTGATGGTAAGAAGATTATCTGTGTTTGTATGTGCGATTTTTTACGATAGTTCAATTTTTACTTATATAGTGTAAATTAAAAATGCTCATAACTCACTTAAAAATTGAATCATTGTAAATAACCAGTATACAAACACAGATAATGTTCTTACCATTAATTTTCTTAATAGGTCGATTCACTTAAATTTTTAAACTAACAAAGCTGAACGTGATCTGCTGAGCGTAAATTTGCTATGTTACGCACTTGTAATACGGAGAAAAAAATGCCAGTGTTACGTTGTCTTAATCATTGATGTTACATTTTATATTAAGTGATTTAATATTTTGGTTTATATAGGAACATTTACTAACAACTTTACGTTATCGCTTTTTTGCACAGTATTTGGGTACCATACATAATCGTATATAGTTCCGCCTTCTTTTATCTCATTGACTTTACGAAGTTGTTTTTTACATTGATCTATTTCGTCTGTTTCAATATTGAAAATTCGAAGTCTTCTATCTTCACTATTTGTCAAAATACTCAGACCATCAGCTGACCTTTTGTAATAATAAATTATATGAGAAAATGTGTAATTAACAAAACTATTGATAATTTAATTGTTTTACCATTTGCATCCTTTTAAACATTGCTGAAATTCTTTGTCATTCACGAGGAAATCATCAGAGCATGAACAAACGAGTCTTAAGTCTTTAAAATGTATAGGTTGATTGATTTCCATAATTTTTTCTTGAGTATCCATCAATTATCAATGGGTATAAGGTACCTAAGTAGTTAAAAGTAATATTATACAATTTGAAATTTAGTCTACCATTTGGTTATGAATTCAGCAATAAACAATAAAATATCGTATAAATTTCAGGTACCTGCTAAATCTAATTTTTTACAATATTACTATTGCTATGAAAAATTGTATACTACAATATTATGTTTTAATATAGGTAAATAAAACGCATTGATAAGTAACTTTTTTTCATCGACTTTTATAATGAATATTGAATAAATTGTAATTTATCTTTCAACAGAGTTATAAAATATAAGATCACGGAGTACAAAATATGACGTTAGAATTTGGAATATTAAACTGCAAAGCCGCGAAGAGAAAAATTAAATATTTGAATGTTTTAAACATTTCGATAAGTGATAAGGATAACGCGTGAAGTTTGATGTGATAAGAACCGTATTATCTAACTGTGGATTATAGTAAACAACCCCTTACCCCACGCGTATTTCCCGATCCTAGTACGTTTCAGCGCGGGGGGCGGAGCCAAGACCTTTCTGCATGATGTATAATATATGTTTTTACCGATCCTAATCTGATTCAGCGCGATGCGCTGAACCCACATAGGGTTCGTAATTTTAATATAAACACTTAAAACAAAATATATCATTTTTAAAAAATTAACAATAAATACATATTTCTGTTTTTATTACTGTGTTCGTCACATTATATTATAGTCAATATTTTTAATCAGGCTGAACGTTGTGGTTAGGTACCTACATCGTACATGACTACCTATATACCTATTTAATTAGTAATATCTTCATAAACTTATCTAGAGGTGGGTGGGGTTAAGCCCTCCATGTGAATATTAATAATGAATAAAAACGGCCAAAAATTCCTACATAAAAATATAGGTAATTTTAAATAAATATGATAGGCAGCTTAAAGATTGTCTAAATAAATTATAAAATATAATTAATAATTAATAAAAAATGACTAAAAATTCCGACATAAAAATGATACATTTCGTAAAAACATTTGATTTCTGATTCTTATGTTATCCCTAAACACATACTTAAAAGCCCTTGTTCATATTTTTTTTTTGTAAAATATGTACCAGTTTGGATATTTAACAATTTAATAGTTGCTTGTGAATTTTATCTCTGGAATGCTTCAATGAACATCCAAATATTTGGATGCTGAGTTCTTATCAAACTTTTAAATGTATTACTGAAGCCTTCGCTTATATTATTTGTTTTACCTGTGTTTTTCTTTGTAGCCTTATGTACATTGCATAAATAAGGTGATTATATTGGTGAAGATTGCCATAATTCCAAACCATTTGATCGTGTAGTAGTTATCTTGTAAGTTCCATTGACGCATGTTCTATCGAAGTACAACAAATAACAATCGATATCTCAATCAATTAGGTCACCTGATCAATCATGCGACACAGACATACCTAAACAATAAAATATAACAAACCGTAGATTATAATAGAAGTAATATGGTAATAATATTATTCAAATAATATATAATAGTACATATCGTTTCAGGGGCAATAAATCTAAACATATAACTATGCCAACTATTTTAAGAACATTTTCATTTTTCTTATATTTTGTAGCTAATCCTATGTTTTGAAATTTAGGTACTCCAAATACATTTCGAGAAAGGTGATAACAACATTGAATATTAATGTCGACAAATACTAATTTAATAGCTTCAATCATTGATTGTTCAAACTTCAAAGTCAATATACTTATAGATTTTAATTTCAATTCAGACAACATAAGCTTCTCAGTTTTTATAAAAGTTCCACGTAAATTTCTTTGTAAGAAAACATAAACGCACGGAATTGATGTGTTTTTAATATATCCATGCATAAATTATGTAGGTATACATACCCGGTAAAATTCTTTAGGACAAGTAAAAAATGTTCCATTCATACATCGCTTGACCGATTTTGAAAACTCTAACATTCCTTTGGAAGACCCAAAAACAATTATTAAATTGGTATTGTTTTCGTTATCAAATTATAAAAACGGTTTTGGTTCGGGCCCTTCCGTAAAGTAGTCCAAATATCATTTATTTTCAATTCCAATAAAGGTCATAGCGAAGAATACTTTTTATTACGAATTCTTCTTAGTGACCTTTTGACTGATTTTTCATTTGTCAATAAAACAATTGTTTCATACGATCAATTAGACGTTTCTTCAGCGAAAAGTCTCGAAGGAGTACCTATCAAAATTGTTCTGGGCTTATTAGTATTCATATTCAACATGACTTTTGTTACTTCTTCTTACGCTGGGGGATGGTGGATGGTTCTCGAGTTCAATGTTTTTCAATACATTTAAAATCATTTGATCAGTTGTTATACTACCTTTACAATCTAATTTTGCTGTTGGGCAAGATTTTTTGTTTTGTATAATATTAATAGTCTTTGAAAAAAATTTTTAAACCCCCTCTGTCTGTTTTATAAACTTGACCACGAAAAAAAAAATTATACCTAACAAAAATGTTTATTTTTAAACGTATACCACTACACCATTACTAAACGGCTTTGAACAATTTTGATATAAAAGCTTCACTCAATGCTCATGAGTCATGACGATGTAATATTGTATAAAAAATCCCTGCAGGAACCGTCCATGATACACATTTTTTTTATTATTATACCTACCTCGAAACATTATATCATATTCGAATTTCGAATATATTCGATTGTTATTTGTTTATCAATATTTGATTTATTTAAACATCAACTATCGATTACTCTGTGTACTATCGAATACGATTAATTATAAAATTACTCGATAGGTAGTCGATAGTAGTTTAATCTTTAGTAGGTATCTACATTTCCAGTGTCCGGCCGTCCATTAATAAGTTATAGACTTAAAGTAATATTAGAATTTAGAAATTAGAATAGTATTATATATGGTATGTTATACCTACCTACCTATAATTACGACTGATGTATTTGCTGTACAATTATTGCCTACTGTTTTCAGAGTGTCTCGTGTTACATTAGGTGTTAAGTACTATATTAGTTAGTACCTACCTACTTAGTAGTGACTTTATAACATTAGTATTTAGTGCCTATATATAATAAAATTGTCTGTATGCAGGTATACTGTAATAGATATAGTTCTAAACTGAAGTAATTATTAAATAGGTATCAAACGGAAAAGTTCGTAATTTAAAATATATTAATGATGATTCTAATGGAATATTAATTTTCTAGTCTAGGTATAAAAAAATCAATTGTATTTTCTTAGTAATCACAGGCTTTCATCGATTCTATACTTCTATCAAAGTGGAATTATACACCTTAACACCTACCTAGTTCTTTCTTTTCTCGAAAATGGAAAATAATAGTGAGGAAGGTATTTAAAAATTATATAATATTATACTATTATAGATAAAATAGATAAAATATCTTGTGGCCTTGTGCTTTTCAAATTTCAAGCGTTCAAATGTTGAATACTTCAATTACATTTTCATAAGAAACAACAATAACACTTGGTTTGAAATTTGATTAAACCTATGTTGATTATAGTTTTGTAATTTGTAACTAGGTACTTAAACTTTTTTTTTATCAACCTGATTATTGAATGTAGGTATTACGCCGCATTGCGTAAACAATGCCCCAACAACGATTTTCAAATAACTATTAATTTATTGTAAGTGTGCTAAAAACTAAGATATCTTTTAAGAAAATGCAACATTAGTTATAACTATTATAATTTATAAGTAGATTGCAACCAATTATTATTTAATGCCAACCAGTGCAGCACCGAACTTATAAAAAAGTCAGAACATTTGAACATGAAAATATGTAAATGTCTTAAATTCGTAGTTTGTATACAGTTTTGAATCGTGATTACAAATTAGGATAAGTTCCTTTTAAACGGTTGAGAAAGTTGTTAATTCAGAACCAATGTTGACAATCGATTATTGTCACACAATCGATTGTCATTAGTCAATCATAAATATCATAATACACAATTATTGCAAGTTGCAACTATAATAATTCACCGCAGTAACACACAATTACTTGAACCGCTCTCATATATTTATACAGTTTTACTAGTTTTAGGGTTTATTATAATTTTTTTTAAATGAAAAACATTATGTATTTTAATGTTATATTATTTATTATATGCTTCTCCAGAACATCATCAGAAAAAAAAGTAAAAATACTTGGATTAGATGAAGGTACGAGAAATTTGTTTTAAATAGGTAGACAATATAATAAATAATAATATGACATAACATAATAACTATGCAATATTTATAACAGCTCAAAACGACTCAAAATATTTTAAAAATTTACCTGTGTAAAACTAGTGTACCTATATAAAATGCTAGTATAAACAACCAGTGAAAATTGCATGTATCTTTGGTCATTTGTTTTAGAGTTCCACCAAAAACCGGTCGAAAACTGATTTTGCGTAAAAATTCCCGGTTTTCCTAAATTTTTTTTTGTTTTTCTCGGCGCTTTTGAAAATTACTGGGAATTTAAAATTTTTTCGCATTATTTCGATTACTTATATTCACTAGTTTCACAGACACAAAAAAAAAATAAATAAAAAAACATACATCATTGTAAAATCAATACACCATCGCTTCGCTTAGAATCTAAAATATGAATATAGGAAAGATTGGATATTTAAAAAATAATAGCGACATTTTTTTTTGTCCAGGTGTGAAATGTAAAAAAGGGGATGTATTGGATTCAGATCACTCATGTAAGCGTGTTGAAAACTGCGAATCCCTAAAAATAATGACTGCAGATAAAATATATCCTGATTTATGTTCGTTTGATGAACTACATCCAATAATTTGCTGTCCACCAACTATTCAAAAAATACAAATTTTAAATAACTTTACGAATAAAAGACCAAGCATTGTTCACGAAAGTATTGTCAATTTGATTGATTTTTTTTTGTCATATGTAAATATTCAAACAATAAATTATTGATGTATAGAGTGCCTTGAGTATTCCAAGTTGATGAAAAAGTACAAAAAAGAGAAAACTAGTTTGACAGAGTCAACAGGGCTTACAACTGAGTCTAGAGTTAGAAAGAGAGACACTAACGTAAGTTTTTCTCTGCGTCGTGGTAGGGTAAATATGTCAGTGAATTTAGAATAGTTGAACAACTATGGATTTATATTGTATCTATTTGACTGTACTTAATTATTATTGATCATTGATTTGATTGTTAGTCGTTCTCGGTCAACTGTGAAGCAGATTTAAAATCTTCAGTAATGAATATTGTCGTAGAAAAAAACAAAAATGTTACCAAAAAATTACAATACCCGGAAGTTATTTCATATAATATTCCATTGGCTAAACCAAAGGAATACCCACACATGGTATGTATTTAAATTTTGAAAATTCCAAATTTAATAATTATAGGTATTTAACTTTAATACAAATGAAAGATTTATCATTTTTAGGCGATAATTGGTTTCGGAGAGAAGCCGGAAGATGGCAAGTGGGGTTGTGGAGGTTCGCTGATAAGCGAAAGATGGATACTAACATCTGCGCATTGCCAAAAAATGAGTGCTCTGTAAATGTCTAGTACTTATATTATACTTATATTATTTTAAATAGAAATATCGCGTTAAAATACTTTTAAAATTATAAATATATATATCTAATAACAAATGTACGTATAGGGCGGTTATTTTACCGAGAACCAAGCATATTGTTGATACGATGAATCTAGGTTAAAATCGGTAAAACCCTATAGAGCACAACATGATTGAGCATAATATGCCTACTTTTTTAGCAACACGTTTGAACATGGAACATTTTATAACATTCAAACCGAAATGTTGAACAGAAACTAGGATTACTATATTCTATTGAAATAATCCCATACAATTACTAACAGCTAAAAAATGGAAAAAATACAATTAAATATAAAAATTTTCTAAGTTACAACCATTATTCAAATTGTAAAAATATTGAATTTTTACTATCATATTTAAGACAAATTGTAAGCAGATACTCAAGGTGTAATAATTTAATGATTTTAATGCACTATGCTTATGACCATGAGATCGAGTTATTTTTAAGCTCTTACCATGTTCGTATAATTGTAAATATTTAAATCTACATTTCTTGTATAAAATAATACGGAATTGTATGCAAATGTCAACAGCGCATAACTTTTTATGCTCATTTAGCTCAATCGCACGATGACCGTAAAAATAGCCAAAGACAAAATATCCTGTACTATTATATAGTAGTCTGTACTATAATATTAAAGCAAAATTATCCAATGGTTATAAATTATAATTCTACCACAGATTCTAACCAAATATTTTGTTCGTACCTCAAGTAAAAATTCAATACATATTACATATGCTATTAGTGTATTTGATTTATTTCATGAAAAATAACATACACCTTAGTAATACATTATTTAATATGCACTTAATTATTATTTATAATTTATAATTTATTATTGACACTCTGGCAATCATTAATAAATTAGTGTACTACTTAGGTAGCTAAATATTTTAACATAGATATGTGTTTTTTTGGGCTAGGTACAAATTTTTTTCTCATCGATTTTCGTAACGTTTCGTTTATTGTCATTGACTATAGAAAGTAGAGAAACAAATTAAGAATAATAATAAAAAAAATCCGTTGATTATTTTGACCTTGGATAATTTGATTGAATATTTTAGTATAGGATATTTCGTCCTTGGATATTTTTTCCCGAAATCATATTAAAAATACAAGGAATTTTTAAATTATTTTTAATTTTAATGTTTAACAAAATATGTATATCTACATAATATACTATGTTTTACATTATTCTATGATCATCATTCAACAGTATTAATAAAGTTAATCAAAAAATGCCTTGTATTTTCTAAATTATGAGCTGATTCATGATAAAATATCCTCTCAGTATTATCTATATATACAGTAGCGCAATCAGGGGGTGTCCTCGGGTCTAGACCTCCCCATCTTAGGATCGTATTTTGTATTGCTAGCAGTACGCAAATACCTACTATACCAGATTTTTTCCTTTAGTTGAATTCTCAATGTTTCTCTATGACCCTTGAAAACATTTTGGTTATGCTACTGTATATTTATGTACACACATGTCTGTTTAAAGAAATACTGCGCGTTGGGCACGATTAGGAGATTTGAACATAATCTCAACAACAGACGATGCTCGACCGAAAGACTATCGAATAGTGCGACACGTCATCCATCCGTGTTATAAACCACCTTCGATGTACGACGACATAGCTCTGTTCCAGTTAGAAAAAAATGTCGAGTTCTCCGAGTACGTAATGCCGATCTGTCTTAATTCAGATTCCTTTTTAGAACCACAAATGCAAGTAGCTACTAGTTGGGGAAAACCTTCTTTAGGTTAGTTTTTACGTACCAGCTGTATATTTAAAACGGGTAAAGATTTATAACCTATGCGTATCAACCGTCTAAAATTCGATACAAATTTTCAGATGCTTATACAGTTAGCGACAATTTGTTAAAAGTAGAACTGAATATCATCCCCGGAAGTGTTTGCAACGATTCTTATGCCTCATTTTTATCTGCCAGTATGACGCTAAAATACGGCATATTAAACGACAGAATGATTTGTGCTAGCCCATTGGAAGGCACTACCGACGTTTGTGGTGTATGATATTTATTTTTTAATATCATAAGTATATTTGCACTACAATTTATTTTAATTAATTTATCAAATTTTGCAGGGAGATTCTGGCGGTCCGCTTCAATATAAACACGACGGTTCAAGCTTACATACTCAATACGGAATAATATCATTCGGGACATTATGTAGTGAAGATTCTCCGGTAGTGTACTGTAGAGTGTCAAAATATATTTCATGGATCGAAAATGTCGTTTGGCCTTAGAATTGAAGTTGAACAAAATAAAATAAATAATGATTCGCGTAATTGGGTAATTAAAACGTAACGAATTACCTATTATGTTTGAAATAAATATTAACCATTTTAGGTAGATGTGTTTCTGGCTGTGTTTTTTATATTACCTAGGTATATATTAATTAACCGTTAAAAGTTTAAAATATATTTATTGTCAAATTTATAAAATATGAGTCTAAAATAAAGATATTCTTCGATGATCTACTGTGCATGCTTACTCCCATTTTTAGATTCTGAGCGGTGTGATGAATGTATTGATTTTAAAATGATGTATTTGTATTTTTTTTTTTAGTTTTGTGTCTGTCATCACCTTTTGCGGCTTTTGGGGCAATGGGGCAGTAAAAATGCTTTGATTTTTTTCAACTGTATGTTGTATTGTTGTTCGACGGGAAAGTGAATCTATAGTTAGTGCATTCAGGAGGTCAAAATTTAAAATTCATCATTGAATTCAAATTTAATGCCACCCATTACAGTGAACCACTTGTAACCGACGGTAGGTACAGCAGAGCGACATCTATTTACCCGATTTTTATGATATATTCATACACTTGTTCAAATTATGTTTTTTGAAATTGTATAATATATTATATACAAATTAAAGGCATCTTGTGGTGATACATAAATAAATATTTTTTTTATTGTAAATTGATAAGTTATGTATTTTTAAACTTAAGTTAAATTAGTTTATGAGGATTGAGAGGTTCTGCCTGGCATCTGCTACACCCCACTAATCGTATCTTCTCAGAGTGGAAAATTATACATAACTATGTTTGCAAATTATTTTAAATAGACGTGAGGCATGTTACAATAAGGTATACTCACTATACTGTCTTAAGCATCGTAACGATGAGTATATTATAATATAGGTTGTTATTATTTTATCTTTAAATTTCAAGTATACAGATATAATGTTATACCTAATATATAATTAAGTTGTCTATTTTTTTTGATACAACATGCTTACATTCTGCGAAACGTATTGAGAACCTGTTTGATCTGAACACTTATGTAAAAGTGGTAGAATATACATTATAGATATATGTAATATTATCCGTATATTGTGACGCGTATACGTTAATTAAAATATTTAATAATGTTGTTTAAAATGTTTTTACTGCAAAATTTGTTACATAATGATTATGACAAGAGAAGGAAAAAAATATATGATCCACAGAATGAAGAATCCTCCCATTGAAAAAGGAACTTCGAGATACGTATCTAATGAATTAGTAAATTATTTACTATATATGGGTTAAAAATATATATTATAGGTACTATCGTATGAATCAGCTTTTCGTTAAATAAAAGGGTTGAATAAGAAACGCCGGTGATAATATTAATAACAAATCATTTAGGTATCCAAAGGTACAATTAGCGGTGCGTATACCATTAACCGATCGTGATTCCCACTCCGCACATGTAAGTATGACGCAGCTCTATACTATAATATTGACCACTACGACTTCGGTACTACTTAGTACATTGTACGTATTAGCACAGGCCCTAAAATAGTAAAAAACTTTATTTTTATAATATATTCTTGCGTACCATACGACGTCTCGTGCTTACGTAAACCTATAAATAATTTTTTTTTCGAAAATGGAAAATAACCGATTGTTTAAAGTCGTATTAAGCAACATTATGTTAATCATCTTTTGCGTTTTCAACACATCATCACAACTAGTTATACAACATCTTGGATTGGACGAAGGTACGTCGATTTGTTTTAAGTATCTATACACATTATTACACATTGATAATGTATAGGTAACAAGTGTATATTTTGTTCTTTGATATTATAGTACGAACATTACAAAATAAGAATCATGTTTACTATATTTAGCCATAAATTATTTGAGTTTTTGTGAATCTTAAACACATTTAATTAAACAATAATATTAGTAATTTTCCTACCTAATTTATAGTTTATATGTTTATTTACCTACCTGATCTTAAATAGGTTCTATTTTAGTAGAATCAAAGTAAAGTACTAGTTTTAGTAAGTATCAAACCAATACTCCTTGTAACTTGGGACTTTACAGTAGGTACAACAGTGTGCTAAACTGCTAATATATTGCAGTTAATCGGTAACTTATATTTTAAATACTGTTACATAATTGATATAATATTTTGCATGCAATCTATATCTTAAATCCAATAGCCAACTGCAAACGGTTATCTAAAATCTAAATAATAATAATAATAATAAAAAAATTTGGAATTGAATTCATTGTATACTTACAAGTTTAAATTACTGTGAAGTATGTTTTTAAATATTAATGGCAAATGGACACCCACTCCCCCACCATGGCCCCATATGACTATTTTTTGTAAAGTAGGATAGTAGGATTTTGGTATAGATAAAGGTTAGATTTCACTCTCGACACATATTTTAAACCCACATGCCACATCCTCCCATATTTTCTAAAAATATATTTGAGAATTAAATGTTTTATTAATGGAAATATTTGGACCTTTTTATTCTGTCTTAACTATTCAGAAAAAAAAATTGGGGATTGGAATTGTCTACTATTCATTTTTAATAATAAATATTAAAATTTAAAAGATTATTTTGAAATATTTTTGCTAGATTTCAAGCAATTGTTTTCTGTAGCTATGTCGAATAGTTCTAAAAGTAGGTACCTACCTATTAAAAATAATAACCTACGATACACAGAAGTAAGAACCCTGAACTCGTAGCTGTCCTTGATTAATTTGAACTTTGAAGTACACTTTACTTGTAATAACTCCTAAGAACCTTCTTTCCCGGTTCTATTTTTCTATATTTTTCACGGTTTTATAAAAACATATATTTATTATTATAATATTATAACATAATCACGTGTTTAAATTGTGTTAAATAAGTTAATACTTCTAAACCCAGTTGATAGTAATTAACAATTCAAATATTTTTGTACTCCAAAAGATAAAGTGATCAATATTCAAATTATGTTCGTAGACTAATGACCATAAGGCATAGAATATATAACTATATAGTACCTAAGTATTTAAGTGCTAAATTACAAAAAGTATAAGCGAGTTGTGAACATTTTTAAATATTAATAATTTACGTACTTATAAATCACTTAAATATTAAAATATCGTAAAAAACCACCGAGGAAACACAAATAATGTACTTACATTTAAATTCGATAAAAGGTAAATTCACTCAAATAGCCAAATATTTAGGTTAACAACACAAAAATAGAACTGCTGGACGTACATTTTGATATATTATCCGTTACTGCGTTAGTAGACGGATACAACAATACACCATATGTGGGTATGCCGTCTTCTTAAACCTCGAGTATACGCAGTCATTCAAGGAAGTATCAAAGAAGCTTCATACAACATACATAATAATGTTCATTAGAATATCGTATTCTTCACACAAAAAACGCGAAAACGTAATCATGTCTTATTAAAATTTTAAACCAAAGGGTGTTAACATTTTAAACTTATTCTGGACACAATTTCAAAAAAAATTTTGACACGCCCGCACCGAAAGTTTGGTTTTCGTTAGCGATTGAAGCGTTTATTGAAAAGCGTCCTTTTTTTGTCTTTTTTCGCGGGCGGTAAAATGGAAATCCCCAAAAATATTGAGCGCACATATCACGCGTATATCCTCTGCATAATCAGAAACTAAAATAGTAAAATCTATACCACGGTCTTTACAAAACAAGAACTTTTGGTTACATCCCATATTCGTATTATAACCTCCTTGCATAATGCGTGATCATTGCTTTCGTAAATAATAATAAAATTTGGTTGTTGCGTAGATCCCTGCATAATGCATTACCTTTGTCGTGATTACATTTTTTTATTCTAATTTAATTTTAATATAATAATTATTATTTATGCTGAAATCTTTACCACGGTCGTTACAAAACATAAACTTTTGGTCACATCTTATATTCATATAATAACCTCCGTGCATGACGTTTAAAATAAATAAAACTATAAATCGTTTCTTTCATGAAATATTGTTTTCGTAGAATAGTTTGGTTGTTGAATAGATCCTAGCTTACATTAAATTTTTCCGTGATGGCGTGATCGATGAATTCAGAGGCGTGACAAAAATACTATGTGTGGCTCGTGCGGGAAGGCAATTTCAGTTTTAGGCGCACGTCGCTCGCGACTGAAATAGCTCATTTCCCGCCCTTGTCACATAATATACTATAATGACAATATTTTTAAAAAAAAACTTTAAAAAAAATTTTAAATTTCTTACGCCTAAGAATATCTCAAAAATATTTTTTCATTGTAATCTCGTATAGAAAATAGTCATATAAATATCGGGTGAGAATTCAAAATATCTACAGTTTTTAATTTTTGAGTTACTACAAAAAACCAAAATTGATTTGTTCAAAAACTGGTTTTGCGTAAAAATTCTCGGTTTTTTCTTCATTTTTCTCAACGCTTTTGGAAACTACTGAGAATTTTAAACTTCTTCCACCCCACAAAGTATCAGTTGGATTCACTTTCCTACCAGGAAAGATACTGAAGTACAAAATTACTGCCCGGAGAGGTGATGAAAGATACACAAAAAAGAAACACATCTTTGTAAAATCAACGCATTCAACGACCCGCCAAGAATTTAAAATTTAAAATTATTGATCAATATCATATTTGTTTAGCTCAATTATACATTTTTAGGTGACATATGTCGAAAAGGCCGAAGACCAGAAGAAGATTATGTGAGCAAGAGTGCAAGAAATTGTAATGCTTTCCCAGAAAGTATTAGCACTAATAATCATCTTGATATATGTAAGTTCGTTGCTTTAGAACCAATAGTATGCTGTCCGGCGATGACTAATGAACCGTTTATAGAAAAACCAGAAAGTAATAATGAAAATTCAATATCCGCCGATAAAAGTACGAACGCCCGTAGTGTAATTCCAATTTTTATTAATTATTGCATATTACGATTATATTATGTTGCAGTAAATGTCTAAATTCAGTCAAAAGTAGTTTCTTAATATTTTTATACAGGTAGGTACAGTTTTTTTAAGCTTTTTACTACATACCTACCTACAGTGGTGACATAAATACCTATCTATTAACGTAGGTAAATCATTTTATTATAAAATATTATCATATTTTGTAATTATAAATACACAATGACTTTTTTTAACGAATCAAAATCAATACAAATATAGTACAGAATCCTTTCTGATACCTAATAACTTTGAATAATAACCCACTTTGGATAACTTTCGTTTCTTATGAACAACACAATTAACAGAACACAATTAATCCGTGAGACTATTCTTCAATATCTTTATCCGATTCACAATTGTCAATTTGCCCCAAATTATTTGTAGCCTTGTAGGTTACATCATTGAAAAAATGCAGTGTTTTTACTTATTATTTTTGAAACTTGTAAGTTTTTATATAAGTAAACAGAAATATTGTACAATAAGAAGATAGATTTTTATCATACACTGCACACATGTATCTGTTATATTAATAACATGTGGAGGGCTTAAAATTTAGAATATAAAATGTTGGTTTCTGCATCTAAATTTCAGAAAATTTTTTTTGAATAACACAAACTAGTTTTACATTTCTTCCGACAGTGACACAGTTCAAATCCCTTAGTATATTACTATTGTAGATGTTGTAGAATGTAGGCATTGTGGAAAGTCCAGGCATTCTGTACATTCCCGTCAATTGGCTAGGAATATTATTAATTATTTAAACATTTTTATATTGCCCAACCATTTTAATAAAATGTTCAATGTGAACTTAAAAGTGAACTTGCTAAATAATTATAATAATATATTGTTTTGTTGCGCAAAAAATTAAAAATCATTAATAGCACAATATTCACAATATCGTGTTTAATTTCCTATTTTAGTTTGTTACATATATGACATCGGTGTAATGAATAAATAAGACAAGTGAAATTGATTGCCTGTTTTTGATTCAGTATTAGGTAACAAGGAAATAATAAAAGGTGTAAACAGAAAATTGAATGCACTCGATAATATAGTTTTCGATTTTGACTGCGACATAATATTATAGTCGTAACTCGTCAACTGTGATATTGACATACTATATTATATAGATTCATGATTAAGAAATTATTTTTAATCAATGTTTTATTTAGGACTTCGTCATTTTGAGCCGTTGAAAACCCCGTTAAAGAAAGAGCTGTTGAATGTCCAATACTTTATGTTCCATTTCAAACACAGATTACTAACTCCATTCAATGGGTCAAGATTTTTTTTGTTTTGAACTGTTAACTAATACAATATGTTAGTTTGATGTGGAAAAAAAACATCAAATCAAAAAGTTTGTTTTTATTTTTTCTGTGCAGTAACAAATATATATCTAGATAAATTATTTTTGTGTATTATAAAATAATATAACATTAAATACTTTTAAATATCATGAAAATGATAACTTTTTCAATTTTTTGTTTGAAATACATTTAAAAATCACATATAGGTATAGGTACCTAAAAAGTGTTTATCTAATTAATTATGCTTCTAAGTAGGTATCCAACTCATTTTGGCTATTTACTGCAACATACAATATACATATAAACCTAACAATACCAATTGAAACGATTTTTATCAATCAAATGATTTCCAGAATGTCATGATTATTTCAAATTAAAGCACAAAATTCAAAGTGAGGTGCCATTTGAGTCTCAGTTACCTCCGTTGCCAGTTGTGGGTGGCATACCGGCTAACATAAAACAGTTTCCACATATGGTAATCTTGAATCATAAATGTTATCAAAAACAATATTTTTAGAGTCTTATGCTATTCTTTATTATTGTAATTGTATAACTGTAGGCGCTGATAGGCTATGGTGACACCACAGCAGATGGAGAGGATTGGAGATGCGGAGGTTCGCTGATAAGCGAAAGATGGATATTATCTGCAGCGCACTGTCAACAGAGTTCTGGGTAAATTTAAGATACCTTATATAATTTAAATACTAGTTATGTAACATAAAATCAATAGCGTGTACTGTCTGTTATTTTTCATGAAAACAAATTTCTTTTAATTTTAAGGAATCTGGTGGCTCGTTGGGTTCGCCTCGGAGTTTCGGATAGAGTCGGTACACTCTTTAATGAAAACAGAGTAGATCGGTCCAAGGACTATCGAATAGTAGAGCATATAATACATCCAGATTATAAACCACCTTCGCTATACAACGATATAGCTCTATTCCGTTTGGATAACGACGTCGAATTCTCCGAAGAAGTGCGACCCATTTGTCTCAACTCAGATCCGTATATAACGCCATTAAAACTGATAGTTACTGGTTGGGGACGAATTTCTACGGGTTAGTGTATAATGTTTATATGATTAACCCCCCCCCCCCCAGAAATAAAAAAAAGTTACCAGTAGCCACCGCTATAGTAGGTAGGTCATAAGTTAACAGTTTTTTTTATTACAATTTTTTAGCTGGACCACTTAGTGACAATTTGTTAAAAGTGGATTTGGATATTTTTCCGGTGAAACAGTGCAATGAAAGTTATTTTTCATATGATAATCAAAATTTACGATTTGGCATATTACCTGACAGCATGATATGTGCGGGTTCATTTGATGGTGAAAGAGATGGTTGTTCGGTACGAACTATGAAAGTTGTAATGCTTTGTAAATTTGTATAAAACTAAATAGTTAATTAATATCAAAATTATTGTATAGGGTGATTCAGGAGGTCCACTACAATTAGAACATGTAATCTACGCGGGCATGTATACACAATATGGGATTACATCTTTTGGAAAATTTTGTGCCGACAAGGATACACCTGGAATTTATACTAGAGTAGCCAAATACATTTCATGGATCGAAAAAATAGCATTTTCAAATAACTAAAGTTGTTTGATAAAATTGAATACAACTAAAACGTTGATTTCTGTTTTTTAGATTCTGCGAGTGGAGGAATGAATGTATTAGTTTTACAATGATGTGTGTATATTTTTTTTTAATGTCGAACAAATATAATACACGATTTTATATAAATTGATTATAATACCATACGATAAGAAAAACCGAATAAATATATTTTTGATTAAAAGTGTACGAATTTACTCAACTTTACATTTATACCAATATCTAACGACCCGGGAGGTTCACTCTAAGTGTAAAAAGAAAAAAGCGCCTTAAAATGCACACATTGACATAACACACTCGAAAACTGCTGGGCTATAATTACAGAAAGCCACACGATTCGCGAAAAAAATTCTTAAGAAAGCATAGTATATTTGTGGTTCAAAAAGTTGGGCAAGTTTGTGTAACTCTGCTGTACAAAGGTTACAGGTGAATCAATGTAATGAGTGGTGTAAAATTTGAATTCAATATTATCATTGTATACAAAAAAAACAATTCCGAGCGGACACGAGCCGTCAGCCAAGGATATTTTATATTATATTTATATTAAGTATTATTATTAATACGGTAGCTGGCAAATTTAATTAATATTATTTGTAAATAGGGTTCTAACATTTCATAAATTTACTGTGGATTTACGTTATTTTTTTTTTAAATTTAAACTTACAAGGAACCTTGTATTGCATTTTCAAGTTTTTTTACCAAGTGAAAATGTTATATGCCTAAAAATAGCTCAACATGACCAAAGGATTGTATAATAAAATTCTCTGTACCTATGTCGAATGTCGATTTATATTCTTTGTTTTGTTTTTTTTCGTGTATAGTACTATTGATTATAATTATAACCTATAATATTTACAATCAATGATAGTAGATTTAGTAATATTACGATAATCACATAGATATCTTAATATCTACCATTTTCATATGGCAATCAAAAAATAAAAATAATGAAATAAAATAATATTAAAAAAACAAAACGATATTATGTTTGCCGTCTTGAGAATAAAATCCTTAAACGTCTTAAACGTGAGTCGGCCTCAAATCTAGTTACCGAGTTTTGGGGGGGGGGGTACAAACCACCATGCACCCCTCTATTATCGGCCCTGGATAAATATAGGACATAATAATATATACAAAAAGATTAATAACTCCATTCATTTTATTTTAGATGTATTATACATTATACATGTTTATTTCGTGTGACAAAAAAAAAAATCAATTCACAGTAAAAATAGAGCGGTGTTTTCATTTGAAAATAGGAGGTTTGTATTTCATTTCTTAAATAGTATCAAACTTTAAAAGTCTAAATATTTTAAATATATGGTCCATTTTAAAAACCTAAATTTTAATGAATGCATATTGCATGTTTCAAGGGTAAATGGGAATTGTGTGCGCTGGGTGATTGAGACCTCCAATATACAACAAATCTTGAATTTATCCATCCCATAATATTTTTATGACTAACGCTGGATTGTAAATTCCTGACCACACGCGTATGTAAATTTAATTACTAGGTACTGCGCAGCTCTACTATACCTAACTTTTACCACTCACCACTTCCTATATATTAGTACTCATACTGCAGTGTAACACTACAACAGGACACATGTTCCCATAATATAAATATATATTAAATTTTATAATATACTAGCATATCATACGACGACTTGTTCATATAACTATTAACTGGAATCGGTTTTCAGAGATTATGAATGAATATTTTATTTGAAAATGGAAAATAACATATTTTTTAATATTTTATTATTTTGCATTACATTAATCGTCTTATGCGTTTTCAATACATCATCACAACAAGTGGTAAAAAATCTTGGCTTGAACGAAGGTACGTCGATTTACTTTATACACATTGATAAATATAATGTAAAACATTTGTATATCAGTGTAAACATAACAAATCGGACGAATAAAGATACTAGTTATTAAATATTTAAAAATCGTAAATATTTTGAGTTAAATTATATTGATTACCAAAGTATATTAACAAATGTTTAAGAATATTCAACCAACTATAAGTAATTTAAGTCTTAAGACCTAACTGTAGGTTTATATTGTTAAATAACTTATATTTTATATAGGTACTGTTATTATAACGCATCTATTTTTTTATCATAAGATCAATGATGGCCCACTGGCCCAGGGTTATAAAAATGATAATGAAAAATAGAACAATTAGAATTTTTATTAGAATTGCATTTAGACTGAATACTGAACTCTATGCAAGCTGTTAATTTTGATTACTGAAAAATACGTTTTTAATAAAATTATTTTAAACGTAAAATTTACTATTTCGTAGGTATATATTTTATATACTGGATTACAATTTACAAGTAATAGTGTTGAATAATTATGAAACTCTGAAAATATTTAATATAATAACTAGACTTGAATAGAACCCACTGACCTTAATTAATTCATAGCATATTATACTCGTAATATAATTTAACAAAAAAACTGATGAAACATTTTTATAGAGTGGGGCGATGAATGTATTGATTTTACAACAATATGTGTGTTTTTTTTTGTGTGTCTGTATTCATCTATGTACTAGTTTCCAAAAGCATCAGGAATACCCTCCAAATAAATTAAAGAATAACGGAGATTATTACAAAAATGCAGTTTTCTACAAAATCGATTTTGGTTTTTGGTGCAAGTACTCAATAAACAAGTTAACCGTAGGTATCTAGATAAATTACATTTTCACTCAGTAGCATTTCCTATACACCATACAATATTCAATATATTTTGACTCTTTTGAGCTATTTATAGACATAAGTTAAAAATTTGAAAATATAATAGGTACATGGTTCACCATGAGTTGATTTAAGTGGAATTTCAATAATAATTACATTTTTCATGAGTTTTTTATTCATTTGATATTCACCCGAAAATAACAAATTCTCATCAAAAGATTTTCTTATTATGTTAGTTGTGATTTAAAAACGAATAACTGTAGATACTTGAAATTTTCAACAAATGTTTATTTTATCATTTTCTATAGGCACCTACATGATAAAATTTTCAAATATTTTAACTCGTTTTGAGTTTTTTATAGACATTTTCAATATTTGTTAGTCTTTTTTAAAACTTTTTCGTTTGGGTCAAAAACCAACATTTTATACAAAATTCCTCATAAGTTGTTATAATACTATAATAGCAAATTAAAAATATTAAAGGTGCATAGTTATGATTTTTTTATAAGCATTTAAAGTTCAAATTTCAACATATTCATTAAAATCTTAAGCATTCTAAAATTATTTTTTAGTTAAAGACGTATAAAATGTTTAATAACAATTTAAAAAATGTATTTGTTGGTACTTGAAACTTTTTAAGTATATTATTAAACTGTATAATAAGAATGAACATTTTTAATGGAATTGTTTTGACAAAAATTAATTCAACCTACTGTATTACTAATGTAAAATAAATTACATTAATAGCAATAATACCATAGAATATTTTTTTACTTATAGTTTCAAGTAGCTTATAAAACTTATAAAATTTTTTATCCTAATAATTTTTTAAGATTTTACTTTTTTGAACGACAACATGGGGTTTTAATTTTATATTTCAAAGCAGAATATTTTTCTTAAAATGTTGATAGGTACATTTGATACATGAAAATCGAATTTGAGTGGAGTGGAGTCGTACCGCAAAATGATTGTTCACTTCTCTGCTCATCTAAACTTTGAATATTTATAATTCTTAAACTACTTGCTCCAAATTCGATTTTCATGTATCAAAATTCTTAGAAATATATTCTGCTTTGGAATATAAAATTAAAGCCCTATGTTGTCATCCAAAAAAGTAAAAAACTTAAAAAATATTTAAAAATATAATTTATTCTGAAAAATGTTGTTTTATAAGCGACTTCAAACTATGTAAAAAAATATTTTTAAAAAAATGTACACTTTTTATAATAATGATTGTTGTTTGATAAAAGAATCACCCGCGGGTATTGGTACCTACTTATTAATATAGGCTGATCGTCTTCGCCCAGAAGTGTTTTTCGTTTAGCGCTTTCACGAAAGTAGTACTTTACTACCAGAAAATATGCTAAAGTAAAAATTGAAGCATTTTAACTGTCCCAAAAGGTGGTTAAAAAAAAATATCTACATACATCATCGCTACGATCAGAATCTATAATTTAAAAAAATAAATAAATGTAAATGCAATAAATTATTTTGGAAATAACAAAAAAACAGAAAATTATTGATTTATATCTTATATTTTTAGCTCAAATGAATATTTATTTTAGGTCAGATATGTCGGAAAGCCCCAAGACCTGATCAAGAATATGTGTGTACGAGTACAAGATACTGCAAAGCTTTTAAACACAGTCTTAAAACCCGTAATTATCTTGATATATGTGAGTTCATTGGCTTACAACCGATAGTTTGTTGTCCAGTGACGAATTATGAAGAGTTAATTGAAATACCAGGAACTAAAAATGAAAGTCCAATATCGGCCGATGAAAGTATGAACACGAAGTATCAAATTTATGTTATATATTTATAATAATAAGTTATGCACCTATACTAATTCATAAAAGTTTGCCATTTCTAGCTAAGATCAGAAATTTTAACAAAAGATTTTACACAAATTATTGTTTTACTTTTACAAAAAAAAAAAAAGTTTACCAGAAAGTTATACTATTTAGTATTTATAGCCATTAGATATTTTCGATTATTATTTTTTTTCAATTATTACATTTATACAAGGATTATTTATATGAAGACACAACGCTCCCACTCAGAATCATTTTTCGTATGCAATTATCATTGGGTTCAAATATAACATATCTATTACAATTATATGATCGACAAATACTGTACAGCAGAGCGGTTATCAGTTGTCCACCTTTTTTTTATTGACTTATGAAGTCTACATTTCGTTAAAATTTGATATCTAAACGAAGAATAGGTAACAATTTTAATTCTAACTAATTCTGGAAATTTACTGATACATTCATCTAATCATAGTACCTACCTAAAAGAAATAAGAAGTACCTATGCTCAACACAAACCGTATTTTCGTCCTAGTTTGCGCTGCGTGCATCGCCTTCTGTTTTTGTGCATACTGGCATTGTATATTTGATTAAATTTATAATACATTTAATTAATTATTTGTGTAAAATTAAATGTGTGACGTTACTTTTAGTTTATTGTTGGTTGCATATATTAATATATTATAAATTATACATTTCCACTGAAAAATATATGCACAGTCAAACAACTAATTGCTTCTTATTCCTTATACTAAGCATCTAATCGTAGGTACCGATTGAAATACATTTTATCAATTGAATAATTTTTGCAGAATGTTATCAATATAATAGAATAAATACAAATTCAAAATTAAAGGAAGAAGGTGTATTTTATCCTGCTGCAGTAGGAGGTACAAATGCTGAAAAACAAGAGTTTCCACACATGGTAATATTGAATCATCAACATACTCAAGTCTCAAAGTCAAGATGGGTATAGTATATTATAATTTATTTTTATACATTTATAACTATAGGCGCTGTTAGGTTATGGTGCCTCCACGACAAGTGGAGATGATTGGAGATGCGGTGGTTCGCTGATAAGCGAAAGATGGATATTGACTGCAGCGCACTGTCAAGAAAGTTCTGGGTAAATCATACCTATTATAATAAAAATTAAATACTAGTCAAGTATCTTATATTCAATAGTGTGTTTTATTTGTTATTTATCATGGACATACATTTCTTGTAATTTTAAGGAATAAAGCTCGTTGGGCTCGCCTTGGAGTTTTAGAAAGGTTCTTTAATGAAGACAATGTAGTTCAGCCCAATGACTATCGAATAGTGCAGCATGTAATACATCCTGAGTATAGACCACCTTCGCTATACAACGACATAGCTCTATTCCGTTTGGAAAGGGACGTCGTAATTTCCGAAGATGTGCGACCGATTTGTCTTAACACGGATACGGATCTATCTTCAACACCGTTAAAACAAATAGCTACTGATTGGGGGCGAATTTCAACGGGTTGGTTTAAATGATCATCTAAGCAGTAGCCAGCAATCACCGCTATTATAGTAGGCCAAAAGTTAACATTATTTTTATTTTTATTACAATGTTCAGCCGGGCCAGTTAGTGACAATTTGTTGAAAGTAGAATTGGATATTTTCCCCACATATCAGTGCAATGAAAGTTATATTTCAAATACTCGTCAATTACAATTCGGCATATTACCAGACAGGATGATATGTGCGGGCTCGTTTGATGGTGAAAAAGACACTTGCACGGTACGAACTATGAAATTTGTAATACTTTGTAGAAATTTAATTAATTAAATAATATAAAAATTGCTGTAGGGCGATTCGGGAGGTCCACTTCAAGTAAGACATGCCGAGTACCCCGACATGTATATACAATACGGGATTACTTCGTTTGGGAAATTTTGTGCTGACAAAGATACCCCCGGAATTTATACTAGAGTAGCCAAATACATTTCATGGATCGAAGAAATAGCATTTTCAAAATAAATGAAGATAATAAAATTAATTTATACTATTTAAACTACATAAAAACGTCTTTAAAAAATATATATATTTTGTATTGTATAACAATCATACCCTACATTGCAACTTCCACTAACCTCTTTAAAATGGTATGTGAAGGCGTATGAAGAAGTTCAGGCGTAAGTCCAACTTTTGGGCATCAATATTGATAATTTTAACATTCCATTAATCTTAATATTTTTAATCCCTGGTTTGAACCTCTGTAGTATATACATTTAAAACTTACCCCCTGGTTCACCCCCTTCCAGATCTAATAAAATTGAATTCTAAAACACTGAATACACTACGTAGAGTCTTATATATACTTTGTTAAAAATCATATTAAGGTATAAATTATAAAGCCATAACTTTTACCTTTATTTACTTATTTATCGATACTAAGAACATCCCATCACACTGATCAAGAATTTAGTCATACAATGATTTCAAAGAAAATTCTACAGTTATCCGTGTCAGTAAGTTTACTACGGATAAAATAAAAATAGAATAGAATGTACCTACATGACACATATTTGAATCCAGTATCATGCATCCCACGATCCTTTAATTTTTTGTTGTCCAAACATACCATATACCTGAGCCTTTATATTTTTTGGTGCCCAAATAAATTATAAAAATTTTCCCAAGTATGCTATAATTTTAGATGACTAAAGAACAGTCTGGAATATATTATCCTTTATTTTAGGAAAGTTTAATTTCAATGAACTGATATTGTTGCTAATATATTTATAATTTGTATTGTTCATATAAGTTATGAATCATAACCATCGTGATTTTGGGAATATTTATTATTATAGTAATACATTTTAGTGGCTATTTACCGTAAAAAAATGATGTATTCTAAAAGGTTATTTTCCGAGTGACGACGGAAATATATTGTATCACTATAAAAGTGATGTATCTAAATTGCCTATCCAGGACGCCAAGTTATGGTTATTGATTTGACGAGACATCACCGAGAAAATTGTCCCAAACTGGTTCCATTAGTACAAATTATAGTATAGAAAATTGAAAGTTGAGGTTATAATATTAGTTATTACTGAGTATTTCAAATTATTTAACGGAGGGAGGAAGTTTTAACGGAGAATGATTTAGTGCATGTCTGTAGTATCTCTGACCAGCCTACTTCACCCCATACCTTAGTCGGTGATTTTGCTGACGACAAAGCCATACTAGCAACCAGCCCAGATCCCGTTCTAGCCTCCTCCTACATACAAGACCATCTCTTCTCCCTTGAATCGTGGTACAAAACATGGGGCGTAAAAATGAACGAAACAAAATCCATCCACGGTACTTTTGCACTTCGTCACGGTGTATGCCCAACACTTTACCTCAACAACCAACCACTTCCTCCTGCGCAGTGCATACGTTACCTTGGTATACTTATTGACCGCCGTCTCACCTGGAAACCTCACATAATTAGTAAAACCCGTACACTTAACGACCGCTTCCGACTCCTTCGTCCACTTCTAACATCAAAGCACATGAAACTCTCCAATAAGCTCCTGCTTTACAAACTCCTACTCAGACCCATCTGGACCTATGGGATTCAACTATGGGGCGCTGCCAAAATTTCCAACATCAACCGCATTCAAAGATTCCAATCCAAAACTCTACGTACCATTCTAAAAGCACCATTCTATGTCTCTAACCACACTCTCCACTCTGACCTAAAAATACCATCCGTCTCCGAACTAGCCAAAACTCACTACAAACGTTTCAATAGCCGCCTAGCCCACCATAAGAATCCGCTAATCTCCAATCTTTCATCTGCTTCTATCCCAGGTA
>NC_042496.1:2351518-2363270 GCF_005508785.2 Acyrthosiphon pisum | reverse complement strand
TACACTCAGTCTAATCTGTCGTTATTTTATTTTATTTATTTTATTTTATTTAATCATCAATTGTTCTTATTGTTCTATTTTAGTAACAGATTGAATAAAAATCTTTTAATAACAAAAAAAAAAAAATGTCTGTAGTGTTTTTGAGTGGGAGGATTTGCTCATTATGTGTTTATAGTTATACATGTAGTTTATTGTAATCACATACTACATACATAGCTCTCTAAGGAATGCTAAAACAGGATTGCTACAATATTTCATATTTTAAAAACATAAAATTGATGGTATTTCACTAAAATAATGATAGTTAGACCTAAAAAAACAAGGAGTGCTAAATTAGAACTTGGGGTGTTAAAGACCCTTTTGCACTCCCCTATAATGTATGTACTCACCTCAAGGTGAACTTCAGGTTCAATTAACTGTCAAATAATTAAATAAATAATGTGAAAAATGATGATACCTACACAAAATAATAATAATGTAAATATTTTTGCTCTAAATAATATACATAATATAATACTAATATTAATGATTTGGTATTAATGCTAAATACAACTAATTTTTATTTTATCATTTTAATTGTAACATTGATTTTAATTTACCTTTATAATAATATGTACATCAGACTTTAAATTAGTTGGTGAAATAAATAAAAATTATAGAATAACCATATTTATTTAAATAAATAATATTTCTCATAAAGTTATAAATTACAGCTAACTGTAACTCAATTGAAATATCCATTAAAGAAGTCATGTTCAATAAAATGTTCCAAGAAATTATAATAATATAAAAACAACTTAAAACCCTTAAATTAAAGTTTTGATTCAGTAAATTAGATTAACAGTTTAAATATCAATAATAAGCAAAAAATTATATTATCAAAATTACAAAATCATAATCCAAAAAAAATGTGGCTATTTATTAATGAGATAGCTGGTAAATGTAATTTTACGATAAAGGTAAATTTTGTACATTTACAACAGCAGCCTGAATGTATTCGTATGTTTGTAAAATTTTAGATTTCAGTATGCCCTAATTATTCCATTTCAATTAATATAACTTTAATATATTTATTTGAATTTTATCAGTGACCAATACGATATTGAAAATTTCACGAATTTATTTATTATATACATAATAGGATAATATGAGCAATGAGCTAAATATAGTTTTCGGATAATCTTAATCAATAAAGCTATAACATTCCATATAAAGTCGCTATATAAATATATAAACAATAAAACTCAGATAAAAGTGGAAAAATCAAATTGTGCCATGGTGGGGACTAGGGAGACACATGTTGAGCGATCGTTTTCGTCTTTTCGATCGGTGGCGGGTTCACAATGCAAGAGTGATTAAAATTGTATTTGTATAATATAATGTTGGTATTTGTTTTTCTAAGAATACATTGTATCAAAATTCGTTTTTACAATAGTTAAATAATAAATAGAATATCGTGCAATTGTTTTCTTGAAAAATATAGTCAAGCTGTTCAAACGTAAAATAAATAAATGTATTGGTATTCAAATCATTTCTAGTTTTTAAATAATAATCACTAAATTTTAATTGTGTAAAATATTTACATAGATACTAAATAGGCGCATTATGTTTCTTAATATTATATTATACTTGATTATATATCATTTATTTAAAAAAAAAATTAACTTGTACAATGTTATATTATAACAATATATTGATATAGATATATATTATATATATTTAATGATTTGTATTTTGAATTTACTATATTGTGTTCATTAGAATAATACCAAAATCATATCAAAATGGGTAAATGGTAATAAAAGTACATATTTAAAAATATTATATATTTTATATATTTTTGTGCACGCGTACAAGTTATACAGTGAAAAAATGATTCAATCTTCAATTCTAAAGGACAAGGGTGATTTCTAATACGAAATTGTCTTTAGTTGGTGCCCATTGAGAGATCTATATATTGAAAATTCTTTTTACCTACCTGTTACCGTTTATGTATTACAGTGGCGCAAATAGGAAAAATTTTTGGGAGGGCTCAAGCCCCAACACATTTTTTTTTAAATTATAATTTATAGGTACATACTTTTAACTTTTAAGAATGGTATACTATAATATTTTGAAGGGGCTTTGAGTGAATGGGCTAAGCCCCCCAAGCCCCTCCCTATTTGCACCACTGATGTATTATCTGCAGTTAAAACTTGGAATAGTTCAATAATTTCATGAGATATTTCTTCTTCATACTTAAATACTATATTTTACAAAACCTATGACCGGATGAATTCGATTTTAGATTTCCGGTTGAATTCAGTTTTTAGGTTATGTTCATTGTGCGGTGACTAACAATATAATTAGTCCTTAAAGTATTGTTACGAACATCCATTGCAATATACTAACGGACAACAATAATTACTCATAGGTAGACTATAGTCTATAATAATAATATAAAATTGATTTAACTAAACAAATAATTACATACAATGATGTAAATATTAAAATATATAATAAATAATAATATGTTTGAATCTCCCTTTAGCATGATGCTTCTGTTGGGGGATATATAAGTTTGAGTTAAGTACAATACTAAAGTTTTAAGCTAAGTGATTTTTACAAGGAAAAATAAAACATTTTAACAAATGAAAATTTCATTGAAACTAATTATGTATAAATAAGTATAAGCATACTTATACATTCAACCTATAATCATGGTTCAAGAATGTTAATATACCTATTTTCGTAAGCGATTGTTTTGTTAAAGATGTATAGGTACTGTGTACACATTAATAAATAATACCCTGAGGACATGGGCAGAGTCGGATATCAGGTACGATAATGTAGGGTGGGGGTCAAGATCTTAAAATACATACATATTTATGATAAAAAAAATGTCTTACTTTCATCGAAAAAATATTTATTCAATATATCAAAAATATATTGGTTTTTTTTTTATTATTAATCCGTATTATTGTCCTATATCATGGAGATAGACGGTTGTTTTTCTTACGTAGCTTTTAAATCAGTGATGACCAACCCGAGACTGGTGCCAACTTTTAACTTGAAATAAAATATACAATAAATAGGTACCTACTAAATATATATTCTATACATTTATATTATTGATAGGGTCACACGGGGTTCCAGATTAAGATCCAGCTGGAGGGAGGCCACAGGTCCATGTGGGCGTGGGGTCCATATTATATTGTAGTGTTCTTACCTTACAATTCTATTAAGTATGGTAATTTGTACTTTTTATAATATATAAGAATATTGACTTTTAACACTAATTAAAGAAAAAAATTATTATCGTACCCACACCTAGAACTTTTTGAATTTAGCATTTCAGGCCATTAAGACTTTGTTTAAGAATATTAAATGTTGGTGAGAGTTAACCACTATAGTTATGTACATTTTTCAGTAAAAAAAAAAAACGTTTACGAAGAAAGTATTCTATCCTACTTTACATCTTTAGGTACTGTGAACAATATTCATCGATAAAATTATTAAAATCATTGAATTATTTTAAATGGGACTTGAAATACTTTTGGGAGAATTTTTAAAACCTGCAATTTTAACCAATGTGTCACGTGTTTAAACTCATAGTTATAACTTATAAGTATTGGTCCCGCAGAAGATAGGCTGTAAAAACTAAAAACTAATTTTGAATACAATATAATAAACTTAACTGTAGTCCTAAATATGAGTTACAGATATTGAGTGGATATACAGGAATATCCGATATGTTAAAAGTTAGAAGCATTTATAGAAATCAAAAAATACTGTAATGTGAATACTAACTCATTATTGAAGAGAGCTGCAGCTTAGATAGGCCCTTGACAGAAATATATGTCTTACTACTTAAATTCTCATTCAGGTGAATATTTAAAATAAATGAAAACCCCTGCAAAAATAATGAGTATTTAATGTTAATTTTTTTTTCTAAACCTGTTTTCTACTCACACGTCTGCAATAATCCTATTTAATTTTTAAACACGTGTTATTTTCATATTATTATGAAAATACATAAAGCATTGAACTCTAGTTTGCAAACAAAATATCATTGACGCATAGATATAACTGCATTGTGTATATGAAAATAAAATCTAGAGTATCATGTTTTATTCCTACATTATGGACATTTCAAAAATTCTTAAAATAGTAATAAATTGCAAATTACAAACACGCGATGCAATGAATTCGAATTCATCATGAATTGGTGGTTCTAAATACCGTGAAATAAAATAATACATTATTAGTAACTTTTTTTGTCAGTTATATATTTCATTATTAGAAAGCAGAAACAGTTTTGAATATTGAAAGGTACTTACTCGGGGGGATGATATTTTTGGAAGTTTTAGGTCATAAATGCGTTTTGATTTTTTTTAGGGCATTTAAATAAATAAATTATATTTTCTAAACCACATGTCGAGTATGACAATGTTATTTTAAGGGGGATCCAAAATCTATAAATTTAAAACCATTCAGATATACCTATATAGGTTTTTATAAAATTCTCATTTATTATGTACTTTTATATAGTTTTAATAAGAGCTCGTATCACAATATCACATTACACTTCAGATCAATTATTATATTTTATTCTGAAGCGAGAAGTATTTTATTTTATTTTAAAATTAATAACCTGTTTGGTTTGAATCAAGTGCTTAATGTTATTTTCAATTTTTAACCTTGATACTGTAATATATATATAATATACGTAAACATAATAAATATATATATAGAAATATCCTTTTCAATACTTAGAATGTGGTGGGATAAACAAGTCAAATGTTTTGCTTATTCGTATTATCATAGCCACATCAGTTCGTTACAATAACAACCACAACACAAGAATATGTATTTTAAAATTAAATTTAGCTTATACTTTAAAATCTTATTAGCTTTAATAATATGTCTATTAATTTCTGGACATAAAGCAAATATACTTAATTTGTATGAAGGTGAGTTTAAAATGTTTAAAATTAAATAAGTTATTAACTTTAAATAGTATAGGTACAACAAAGTATCTATAATTATAATTTTGAAAAGCGGTCTCTGATCCGACCTGTAAAATGTACTCTTCTTTTAAATAAAAAAAAAATTAACGAAATACGACTAATCTACAGGGCATGAAAGTTTTTCCTTGTAAGACATGTTTTTGTACTAAAAACGCTGCACCTGCTCCAACCCACTTAATCGCTGTCAATCACCTTTAATATTCAACTTTGTAATTATATTTTTTGTAATCATGAAATTTGACCCTACTTATTACTTTTGTATACATTTAAGTTTTAACGTCAACATTTATAAATCTAAATTACAGAAAATCAATTTTTTGAAAATGTACCAAATATAAGGTATTACTTACCTAGTTAATACAAAATTGCTTATGTTTTTATATTACATATAGGTGACGTATGTCAGACAGGCAGGGGTAATTCTAAAAATCATGTCTGCAAACAACCAGAAAATTGTTCATCGTTAGAACAGCAAATTCGAAGTCAGAATTTTCCACAGATATGTTCGTTTTCTAAAAACAAGCCAATAGTCTGCTGTTCACCCACAGTAACAACCAACATAACAAATTTCAAGCCGGCTTTAAGCACCACCAATGCTACATCAGCATACTCTGCCACTGAAAGTACGTATCGGTATAGCAAAAAATTCATATTCCAACAACTTTTCGTATAAATTAAAACTGTTCTCGTGACCGCTGTGCAGTGTGTCGTCAGTACTCCGAGCTGGTGTACACAAACGAACGACAACCCTCGTCTGGCGGGGGACAGCCGTCGAAAACTCTCAACTGCTACAACGTGTTGACATTGATCGTCGGGGGCACGAAAGCCAAGCCGAAGGAATTTCCGCACATGGTATGATAATTATATTGTGCCGTAGGTATTAAAAATCCGGAAAAAAAATCCAGACGAAAATTTACCGATATTGAAACTTTGCCTCCCGCAGGCACTATTAGGTTACGGGGACATCGCGGACGAGCAGAAGTTATGGGGCTGCGGAGGTTCTTTGATAAGCAACAAGTGGATCCTGAGCGCGGCGCACTGCGCGGTAAATTCTGGGTGAGTACCTACCGTGTACAATCTATCCACGAGACCGAAGGATTTTAAGCATAATAATTTTCCAAAACGTCCCTCCGTGAAGACGTACGGTGAGCTGGGCACGCCTGGGCGATTTGAACATCTATTCGGAACCCGACGACGCCAAACCGGTCGACTACAAAATCGTGGAGCACGTGATGCACCCCAACTACAATTCGACTTACGTGTACAATGACATAGCGCTGTTCCGTCTAGAGGAGGAAGTCAAGTTTTCGGCGCACGTGCGACCCGTGTGCCTAAACACGGTCCAGAAGTTAGGATTCAAGGTGGCCACGGCCACCGGCTGGGGTCGGACCTCGACCAGTGAGTATTCATTTTTATACTGCGTACGTATCGTTCGACCAGCGTGGTGGACTGAGATAACAGATTTTTTGGGGGTGCGGTTCGATAGTATTAATGCCAAAAACAAAAAATATAAGTAATCCATCACCGTTTAAATAATTATAATAGCAGTATACAAGGTGCTGTAATAAAAAGACTTGACGGAAAAAAAATGATGCTATACTTAAACGTATAACAAAAATTGTTAAAACTATATGATAAAAAAATAATTTAAGAAATATACTCATGTCAGCAAATTCCCAAAAAAAAATATTTTGAAAAAAGTTATTACGTTCCAAATTTATTTAATCAAAAAAATATTGATATTTAAAAAAATTCTAAAAAATAAACTACTTGACTTGGATAAATATTTTTACCATCAAAATTGTTCTTATAATCAGATTTAGAAATTGGATATTTTGAATAAATCCAAAAAAAATTAAATCAAATTTAAAATTGTTTATTTTCAATGTTAAAAAATAAAAATAATTTGTTGTATAATATAATATGTGTAGCGCAAGTAACTATAAATTATATGTAAATTAAAATATTGATTAGAACAAAAGTTATTCCAAAAGTCAGTTCTAACTGTAACACCCTATATACCATACTGGTTTTAGTTATAATAGGTCTAGTATAATGTCTACGATTATTATGTTTTTCAAACCTGCTACAGTACTATACTCATGAACGAATTCCCGAAAATAGACGTTTAATTTCTGGATACTTATACTATATAGATCGATTTCTACTTTATGTGTAACGGGGTATATATTATTATGTTTAATTAATATTTGACAAAGCCGTCTCTAGACTTATGACGCTCACTTCCGAGTATTCTGTGGTGAAAGTGCCAAAGTGCCTGTTGCAGGGTCGGATCTGACGGAGAGTTTTCCGGGACCGCCCAAAAATGTTTGTCTATAATATAATAACGCGGAACTTTCAATCGCTATATGTCGTCTGTGCAGATGGTCCGATCAGTCCCGACCTGTTAAAAGTGGACCTGTCTCCGATATCGATTGACCATTGTAAGTATAGTTATCCTCAGAGTTCCAATCCGAGAATAAACTTCGGGATAATGGAAGACAGCATGATATGTGCGGGCGACATCAGAAACGGAAGCGACACGTGTACGGTGAGCAAATAACGATAACAATGATCGGTGGACGACTGACTCTAGGTTTTCCTTATACTGCTATACTTAGTGGCGTGTCGAAGGTATTATTTTGGACCAATTGCTCTTTCAAAATGGTTGGTTGGTGGGTGATCCCCTGTCACAAAATACCTAACCACCTTATAGGTGACTAGGTATATCGTAGAAATATCACATCCGATTATACAAATCGTTACAAATGTAATCATATTTTGTAAATTTTTAATTTAAACTTTTTTGCTGAGTTAGAAATGGTGTTATAAACATCAAGGGGGCATAGGCGAAACTAGGGGGGTGCTTGCTTCAAAAACACCAAAAATTGAGAAATCATATGGAAAAAATAGTTTTTTTAGTTTTACATAAGGTTTTTTTTTATTTCTTTGTTTTTAGCAGAAACAAAAATTATTGTTTGTAATAGTTATAGGTATATCAAATATTAGAATTTAGAATTCATCAAAATTTCGAAAATTTTCAGTTAGAAATTTATAAAAGTTTTTCCTTTCATAGCTAACATTATATATGTTGATAGAAGACTCCTCATAATTGGTCCTACCTTAAACAAAAAAAAAGTTTACTGGAAAGTAACATACATTTTTTTATGAGCGTTTGAATCTAAAATGTATACAGCATTCAATTTTCAATTTTCATCAGTAAATTAACGAATTTTCGTCCATCAATTTTTGATATTTCTTGTAATTTAAAAACGAATAATCCTAGATACTTAAAATTTTTACCAAATGTTAAAACTAAAATTTTCCTTACATGGTAAAATGTTAAAACAATTTTGACTATTTTTGAGCTATTTATAACTATGAGAAATTTTTCAAATATTTTTAATTATTTTTCAGTTGGAAATTCATAAAAGATTTTCTTTTCATAGCTAAGATTAAAAATGTGAATAAAAGATTTCACATAAGTTTTTCTACCTATAAAAAAAAACGTATACTTAAAAGGAACATTTTGTGAGTGTTTGTACTTATAATTGTTATGTGTTTTATTTGAGGGTGTGGGGGCGCAGCCCCCTTCAGGTCTGTGTTTTCTACATAGTTTTAGCGCCCCCAGTGTTTGGCCTCTATAGTTGCGCCTATGCAAGTAGGTGGGTACCTTGTATACATTTTTGCTCCTCACCAAAAATGAGTTCAACACGCCACTCGCCTATACTTGTGTATAAGTTATATAAGTTACAAGAAGCTAATAAAAAAAAAAAAAGTTATACATTTATAATACATAATGTATAATATATTAAGTAACGCGTGCATTTCACCACAGGGCGATTCTGGCGGCCCGCTGCAAGTAAAACACCCCAACTACGCATGCATGTCTAGTCAAATCGGTATAACGTCGTTCGGAAAATATTGCGGCAATAGGGACACGCCCGGCGTCTACACCAGAGTGTCCAATTACGTACCATGGATCGAACGGATCGTTTGGCCTAAAAGTTGAATGTCCAAAACCATTCAGAAAAAATTGTCGATTTTTTTGCAAAGACAGTATTATATCTGATATATCGTGCGGTGCATGGCAAGTATGGTAATTAATTACCACCGTGGTACTTAATTCAACATCTGCACTCAATATTATCATGCCATCGTATAATTAGGTAATATAATATTGATTGTTAGGCAACTTGGATCAAATAATTAAATTTAATAAAAAATATATTATTACAATGTATAATACCTACTTATATCATATTTTTCATTATAAAAGAATAAAGATATACTATCTATTAATTATCATGTATCATATAAATATTTAAATTATTTATAAAATGAATGAATTCACCACTGCAGTTTGTTATCAATATGTATATTTTGTATTAACCCAAAATCATAAAATAAGACGAGCACATATAAAAATGACGAAGTGTGTGACTTATAAAAACATTAATATATTATAATCAGTAGGTACCTACTAATTGTGATTATAGTTACTTACAATGTAAAATTATAAGCTTTTAAAAATTATAGAAACTTATAGAAATAGTAAATATTTAACAAGTTAGTTAAAAAATCATATAATTTAAACATTTTACTATATATTATAATCATTATTATTTATGTAAAATATATAGATAAAATATAATGTATAATGCTCCATTTAACTGTAGGAATAAACCGCGGAAAAAAAAGCCAAGAAAAAGTCACGGGAAAAATAATCTATGGGGAAAACAAACCAATTTATTTATTACAAAAATTAGTTAGGTACCTATATTAAGTGTTGTCAATTATATTATTAAAAATAGCAATAGTATTGCGTATAGTCTTATTTTCAACTTCAATAACTTTTCTGGGGGGTCAGATGATTGGTTAGTAATTTCCAAAAGAATCAGGGAAAATTGTAGCTAATTGAACTTGTTGTAACAATGGAAATAATCAATTCTAATAAAAGTAAATTATGTTTTTGGGGTTATATCACTGATTATAAATACTTTATAATCTATCATTTATAATCAATGGTTATATGTACGACGTACGTTCTAAAACATACCGGTAAAAGTTTCATTAGGTGGCGTTGCAACCAAAGCAACCAAAGAAACAATTTACCCAATAATATTGAAAAATCAAAAGTACTTAAAATTGAAACACCTCGTATATATTTATTTAATTTGTCTTGTTTTTTTACCCTCTTGATATTTCGAACCACACATCAATTCAAACTCTCCGTAAGTCCCACCAACTTTGAATTATCGACTGTATAATTTCTTTTTAAATTACCAATTAAATTATAATGTTATTTTATTCACAAAATTCCTTATTATAAATAGTCTATAATAACTCATTTACGTTACGCCAGTACCTCGTTAGTCATGTACCTACTTTCCAGTTCAGGGCGGCTTTTATCTTTTGAAACCTTACTTTATTTTAAACGAAAATGGATTGTCATACAAAATTTAGTTTATTTAAGTTCACAACTGTTAGGTTTATTAACTTATAAACAAACAGCGTTTCAATCCGCTGCAGTTTCCAGCCCATACTATATCTTAGTTAGGTAGTGATATTTTTATACAAATTATAAATTTTACTCGCGGGGCCCATATAATATTACAATGAGAGCCATATTCATGTAATATATATAATTTATATAATTATATACCAATTATATACATAACCTTCATACAACCATGCTATATAGGTATTATATTATATACCCATTATATGGTTTTCATAATATATTTTAACTTTTATATGCATCGGTTATATTGGAGCGTTTGTAAATTTGATGGCAGGCCAATAGGACGCAGACAAAATTGGTAGGGGGTGGGTAGTAAACACTGTCTTATCCCAGATGGCGCCCCTGATTATGATTCTTCAAACATACAGGTACCTATGGATTAAGCAAGACCGAAACTGAAGCACGTGGGAGTGCAAAATTGCAAAAAGCAAAGTCCCAATACATATTTCTGATTTCTATAAGTTAAGCAAATATAGTAATAGAGTACTAGTATTACTAGGGTATAAATTACTCACTACCGACGCTTTCATCATCTCGTTGTGCCGGTTTATTTCGAGATGAGGGAGTGTGGAACTAGGATTTTTTTTTTTGGTGGTGTAAATATTAATAATAACGCTTCTATTAGGTACTTATCATTAACAACGTAGGCGTAAAAACAAATATTTATTATAATAAATATTTATTTTAATAAATATACTATTTTTTGGCAGTAGTCACAATTTATAGGTCTAGTTCTCGCGATATCTAAGTAATTTATAATTTAAAAAAAGTTAAATATGTGGAACGGTGGATGCTTCAGCTAAATCTGCCACTGAGATGAGGGATAAGAGAAACAATGTAATTTTCGAAATAACGGCACCAGTTTTGTAGGCGCCAATAACAAATGAAGCAATTTGTTTATTTTGTCCTCACTTCTTCAGTCAACATAACACAAAACTGGGAATTTATACCATACTACCTGTACTATTGTGATGAATTATGGAAAGTCGTGAAAAATCATTTAAATTAGACCATTGCAAATTTACGATTAACGTATGGGACATGATGAAATATATTATATATAGCTATATATAATATATATAATATATATAACCGAAGTTATACCTAGGTATAACTTCGGTATCAACGCAGATATACAGAACGTTTCTTAAATTCCTTTATCCAAACATCTTATGGATTTAGATGTCCTTACTCCTACCCATTTTCCAATAAAAAGATC
>NC_042496.1:2341653-2351418 GCF_005508785.2 Acyrthosiphon pisum | reverse complement strand
ACTGCACGCATTGCACGAAACAGATATAGAAAAAATGCCGGTCAATAGATTGTCTCGGTGGCAATGAGTTTTCCTGACTGCAGCCACCGATATTTTTTTAACGTACATAATATAGGTATGTACGTATTAAACTTCTTGAAATATAGAATTATATATTCTAAACTTAATCATCCCATCAGTATCGTTGATGGTAGGTAAGTCAAAATTATCAATAACCCTCATTATGTTCATCAATTTAAAAGCTTCAATAAATAATTGTAGGTCTGTAGTCTAGAAGTATTCTTAGTATTTTTTTGTAATCAAAAATATCAATAAACTCTTTGTTTGAATAGTATATTAAAATTATTTTTTATAATAATGAACATTTCTACAAAATTACAATATTTTTTTATTATGTTTTGTGAATTGGCTTTTGTTTTGATCGAAGATCAATCTGAGACGTACATTAAAATCAGAAGTAAAGCATTCAAACAAAAAAATTAATTAAAAAGAAGCGTCTGTATAAATTATAAGAGAACAAATGACAAAGCTAGTACAAAATTAAATTGGACAGTTTGATTTCATTAAATCTTTAAGTTTTAAGTTTTTTCTAACCCAATAATTAATTTAAAAATTAGAACATAAACCACTCATCAAAAAAAAACAATAAATAAAACAAAATAAATAAAAATATTTCTGGGAGACGACTCAGTCAATCTCCCCGCTGTGTCTCCTGGGTAACGCTAATCGACTGATATGCTATGATAATATACTGATATGATAATTATTAGGGCCGCAATTCATAGTTCACCATGAAAGGCGTGCACGGGAGAAACAGAGGCAGTATATGCTGCCCCTAAACTACTTTTGGAGCTACCACGGCCGAAAAATATTGAATAACGGACGTCAGTAAAACTATACTTCCACAAATGATGACAATATTGTAGATAAAACAACTATATTATATGTATACATTTTTCATTTTTTTGGGTAAACGTAAACTTAAGATAAATATTTTATAATCATAAAATTCACCAGCATAAAACAAACCATTAACCTGTCTACTATAAAAAAATGTACATGATTTTAAATTGTAAATATTATTACCATTTATGGTAAAAAAAAACCAAAAAACCAATACAATTTTAATTTTGATACCTTATTGTAAAAAAGTAAGACTACGGGTGGCAAAAAAAACTCAGGCCGCGATTAAGAATAGACATTTTTTGACTTAAATATATTTGGGATGCAACTAGTACTAAATATAATATAATACATATATTGTACATTACTATTTAGTCATTTGCAACTATTCCTAAACATTTTTAAAAACTGAGCGTTAACAGGTAATAGAATTACAGAAATGTATTTATTGCTATACCTCTAAACAATTGTACCTACGTCCTACCTATAAGAGATGTGCACGGGTCGGGCTAATCCGACCATAGAAAAGTATACTAATGTATCCGACTCAGCCTGGCCCGTACTAGGCTTGGGCCGGGCCGGGCTAATCCGACCATAGAAAAGTATACTAATGTATCCGACTCAGCCTGGCCCGCACTAGGCTTGGGCCAGGCCGGGACATAAGACAAATATTTTGGGTTGGTTATGGCTGGACCATCGTACATTGGACCGGGTTGGTCAAAAATGAAACGTACACCTATTGCACATTTTATACATTTACGTTTTAACGAAAATTATATGTACCTAGTATATAAATACAATATAAAATGTAATAATATGTTTTTTCCCAGGAAACGGTTATCGTCGATGGCAATCGAGAATTAAAAACGGACCGGGCCTGGTGGGGTTGGACTAAAAAGAAAATTACAGACCGAGCTATATCGGGCTCAAAATAAAAATGACCCGTACATGACTCTATTAATTATCATTAACTGTATAACTGATGAACAAACAATGAGATTAATAAATAATAAATACAAAAATACAAACATCGGTGGCCATCATGAATCATGATTATCATTTATCCTTTACCGTATGATAAAATTGTAAAATAACATGAATTATTTCGTCTGAATGACCTTGCATTTTTTTTTAGCGATGCTTCATTGGATAGATGTTTTTGATAAGTATAGGTACAATGGTATATAATATAATAAAAAATTGTTTTTTCACTAGATTAATATTTAACCATTTTTATGTATGTATATGTGCTCGTGTACAGTAAAAAAAAGGTACTCTTAAACATGGACCCCTAATTTTGACTGGATTAGAATTTCCTTCTTTTTACTAAGCAACTGTGACTTTCAAAAACATGTTATACCTTCAAAATTGACTTTTTCTAGAACGGTCTAGAATTGTTACATATCTGACGAATTACGTACAACAAAAGTCAAAAATCGTATATTAATATGTACAGAAATTACAACATAATATTAATAATTAATAAATATGTAAATATATAAAATGTACCTTATTGTACTATTTAAAAAAAGTTGTAATTCATCAACGTTTCAAAAAGTTAGCATAATATGGCCACATCGAGTTTATATTTATTATATTATACAACATATATTCGTATTTTTAACTCTTAAACACCGACTGAGATAACGGAATTGAAAAACTTGTACCTAACATAGTATTAAGAATTAATTATAAGTTATCTTTTTCTTCCTCTCTCTTACCTCGTTTAATTATGCTCTTATCGTAACATAGTTCGAAAAATAATTTGCAATACCTCATAAATTATTATTGTTATTATAATGTCCGTAAACAGTTCAAAACAAATCAAAATATTTTGAAAAATTCTATTATGTATATAGAAAATGCTAATATAAACAACCAGTGAAAATGTCATGTATCAGGTATCTAAATTACTGGGAATTTTAAATTTTGACCACCTCAAGCACCAACTAGATTCACTTTCGCATCGAACAAGAGACTGAAATTAAAAATCAAAGCAGTACTTCGACTACTTATCATGTACACAGACACAAAAAAAAAAAATTAAAAAAACACATAGGTATCATTGTAAAGTCAATACATTCGTCGCTTCGCTCAGAATCTAAAATAACTGTTGCTTATATTTTTTTAGATATTTTGGTTACAGAAAAACCTACTTACGTGGAACCTTGTTTTAAATTTTAAGTTTTTAAATTTTTAAATTTTAACCTAAGTTTAAAATTCTCTTGTCTACCTTTAGCAAAAAAAAGGCGGGTAAGTGGATGTCGCTTTGCTGTACAGTAGGTTACTAGTGGGTCACTGTAATGGATGGTATTAAATTTGAATTCAATGATATAATATCATTGTATAAGAAAAACGATTCTGAGCGAAAACGGTCAGTCAGCCTATGATATTTATTTATTATTTATTATCTATTAACGAGCGGATATTACTAAGTATATTTGATGTTATTAAGGTGAATAAAGTAATTTATATATAACCTATTTACGTTGAATCTTGTTGTACATTTTAAATCTTTAGCTATAAAAGTTGAACATTTTATACATTTTTAAATACAAAATAATTATTAAATTCTAAATGTGAAAACATTTGTCAAAATTTTAAATTTAAATGCTTATAAAAAAAATTATGCCTGTGTATTTTTAATATTTTTCATCTGCTATTGTTACAATATATCAGGAGCCTTGCATTAAATTTTCATGCTTTCTTATCCAACAAATAAAATTTTATTGATATTTATAGAAAAAAAAACTAAAAAAATTAAAAACTGACAATGTCCGTAAACAGCTCAAAAGGAGTCAAATTATTTTCAAAATTGTATAGTCTATAGAAAATGCTAATATAAACGGTCAATGAAATTTTCAAATAACTACAGTCATTCGTTTTTGAATTACAATGCAATAAGAAAATTGTTACGTGAGAAATCGAGTGAATATCAAATTTTGTAAAAATATGAATTTCAAATGCTTATAAAAATTTAATTTGACTTTTATGTAGACATTTTTTTTTTTTTGATAAAGTTAGGTTTTCAAATTTTAGATTTGAAAGGAAAATTTTTTATGAATTTCTAACTCAAAATAATTTGCAAATTTTCGTTATTTTCACGTATTTTGTCAATATTTGAACTTTAAATGCTTATAAAAAAATTGTGACTATTGATTTTTAATTTTTTACATCTGCCTTTGAAATAATATACTAGAAGCTTTCTATTCAATTTTCAAGCTTTTTTAACCAACAATTAAAATGTTATTTATATTTATAGAAAAATAACTAAAAAATAGAAACTGAAAATGTCCGCAAACAGCTCAAAATAAGTCAAAATTTTGGTAAATGTTATGGTGTATAGAAAATGCTAATGTAAACATTCAGTCAGAATTTCATGTACCTACGGTCATTTTTTTAAGAGTTGCAACTTGCAACAAAAACCAAAAACGATTTCAAAAACAGATTTTGCGTACAAATTCCTGTTTTTCCTTAATCTTTCTTTTGTTTTTCACATCGCTTTTGAAAACTACTGGGAAATTTTTACTTTTGACCCCCTCCCCAAAGTACCAACTAGATTTACTTTCCTATCAGAATAGTACTGTTGAAGAAAATCCAAGCAATTTTACTGTCCTAAAGGTAATGACATACAAAAAATAAATAAAAAATAAAAAAACAAACATCATTGTAAAATCTTAAATCAATACATTCATCGCTTCGCTCAAAATCTAAAAAGTTTCTAATGGAAACTCAATTAAATTTTTATAAGCGTTTGAAGTTCAAATTTTCTCTAAAACACTAAAAACTCTAAAACGGATAATCGTAAATACATGCAATTTTCAGTGATTGTGATTGGAATTTTCAATACACCATACAATAATTATATAGATAATTATTATCAAAATTTTGTGACTTGTTTTGAGCTGTTAATGGACATTATGGTTGCTTATATTAGCATTTTCTATACACGATAAAATATTCAAAATATTTCCATTTGTTTTGAACTGTTTGAGGACATTTTCAGTTTCCAATTCTTTTAGTTTTTTTTTCTATAAATGTCAATCAAATTTTATTAGTTGGGTCAAAAAATGTAAACATATAACACAAGGCTACTTATATATTGCTACAATAACAGTTGTAAAATATTAAAAATACATAGGTACACATTTTTTTTTTACAAGCATTTAAAGTTGCAATAGGTATTGACAAAATTTCAGTTTTTGAGATCGGGTGGTATGTCTGCACCTTCAGCAAAACGTATGTACCTACCTAATTGTAATACTTATTTATAATATTTTCAGTTGTTTTTTTCTTTTATAACAATTACAGTTTTTTTCGTGTAACTTGAATTCTTAATGAATATGTCAACTTCAGCTTGTTTTACAACAGTTGAAGTTCAAAAAGCTTCGTGGCACCTATACGTGTTTTGTATTTTGGGCTTGACCCGTTAAAATAAATAAATAATATAACATAAAATTATATTTTTTAACATTTTTACAGGAAATTATATTTTAGTCTCAAGGTATGAATGAGATGTATGATATTCATATATGATAATAATATGATATTACGTATAATATTTATATTGTTATATCTGTTTCGCATATACAAAATTAGGAACTATATAGATATACGCCATAAAAGGCCAAATATAACAATAATAATATAGTCATTCCTCATTATAATACAATTATTACAATCAAGATTAACGTTGAAAAAGTATAGATATTTAACATTTTTTTTCATTATTATTTTCAAAAGTAGAATCTGAAGCTAGGAACTCGGAAAAATTATTCGAACCATTGTTGAACAAATTTTGCACGACCTCGGGATTGAAATAGATATAATAAAGTAGATAAATAAAAATAATATGATTATCACACAATAATGCACTTTATCATTTTTGCTTTAAATTATATTTTTTTCCCGTAATAACATACATTTTACCATATAATTACCGGATGTTGAAATTACAAGGTCTAAATAGATTAGGTAACATCGGAAAAATAGGTGTCGTAAAGGTATATAAGACACAACGCTTAGTTTTTCCTACTAACCAGTACCTAAAAAGTATCAAATATATATAACTCAAATTCTCGTACAATCAAAATTTATTATAACACTATAAATTTATTTGTTTGGTGTACCTGATTTATTACAACCAAACTCAACATGATAATCAAAAAGACATTGTTGCTATCAGTTTTCGTTCTTTTCGGTTGTTTGTTCTCAATCAATAAGGCAAGTACTATACATAATTAGAGTATATTTTTCTATTATATTATATATTAATATATAATCACATGATATATTAGTATAATATATATTACATACCTAGTCTATGTTTTTTGTTTTTTTTTGCACGCACATTTAAGTAATGTACCTACACTTTAATCGTTTAATATCCTATGTCTATATTACGATTATATCACCGTTAAAAAATTAGCCTGCCAGTAAAAATGTTTATATTTGTATTATTTTGTGTTCTATATTTGAACGCATATTACTTTAATTAATAACATGTAACCTATTACCGTTAAAATAAATAGGTATTACCATTGAGTTTAGATAGTATACTATCTATATTATACTCAATGGTTTTACTGACATAATTTGTATGAATTATTCGAGTAAAACTGTAAAAGTAAGAGCCATACTAAATACAAATTACAATTTTACAGACAATTGTTTAAGTAATATGGTTATAGGTACTAACAGGTTCGATTCCAAACGAGCGGTGGCGAAAAAATTTTTTTTATATGTTTTATTGTTTTCCAGTTATATTTTTGAATAATGATTCAAAATATTGTTCATTAATAAAATAAGTTCTACTATTTAAAGTAATACATTTAATTTTAATTTATTATTTTCATAATTTTAAAACGCTACATATTATACAAACATAGATAGTATACCTATACATTTAAGAATATAATATAATAGGTAGCCGGGTAGGTATGATATAATATATTGATGTACATAAAACGTTATTATAATAGTCATTGGGTTAGACCATCTATGGGTAACAACGTATTATTTTTTAAAAAAATGTGTTCGTACTGTAGTAAAATATTCCAACAAAAACAATCCACTAAACTCAGTAAATAATTATTAAGGCTTAAAGGTTAGGTTAGGTTCAGGCCTTAATACTCTAAAAGTAATTTTTTTGTGTCTGTCTCTGTCAACACCGTTAGGGGAAGTAAAATTGCTTCGATTTTTTTAAGCAGTATATTGTTCGATGGGAAAGTGAATCTAGTTGGTGCTTCGGGAGGTCAAAATTGAAACTCCCAATAGTTTTCAAAAGCGCTGGGGAAAAAATATAATAATTAAGAAAAAACGGAAATTTGTACGCAAAATCGATTTTGGTTTTTGGAGAAACTCTAAAACAAATAATATATGGAATTTTAAATATTGACCTCCCGAATGCAACAATATCCACTTTCTCATCAAACAAGATACTGAAATTGAAAATTGAAGCATTATTTCGACTACTTATCGACTATCGTGTACACAGACACAAAATAAATATAAAAAAAAACACAAATCATTGTAAAACCAATACATTCATCGCTTCGCTTAGAATCTAAAATTACGAGACAACAGCTATAGATATATTAAAATACAAAATATATATGCACAATTTATTTCGATGGACAAGTTCAAATTTTTTAGAAATAATTTTAGTTACTTTGTTGTCATTCAAAAAATATTATTTGGTTGAACTTGAAACTTTCGACATTCATGTACATTAATTATTATTTAGTATATACAATTAATTTTCAAAAAATATAGAATAATGTTAAACTATTTACAGGACAGATGTTTAAATTCACACCGTTCTACGGTACGTCGGTATTAACAGCCAGTATAATAATAATACCTATAATAATATAATTAATAGATAATACATGGACAGTTTTTTGGCCAAAATCAGTTCAACCTACTATATTACCATTGATTATAAATATTAGATACTATAGATAGCTGGTCCGTATTTACGCGAATAAATAATAGTGTTTATTAATTGTTAATAATAGTTTATTATGTATTAAAACAATATGTTGTTAAACAATTTGTTTAAAATGTTCAATATAAATTATTTTATTGTTTAAAGTGGTGTAAAAAACAAAGTCGCGGTAGGTTTATCTAACAAATTATACATCCCTCTCACCCCTCTAGAACAAAATCATAACTACGCCACTTCTAGGGCACTCAAACATTCTAATTAGTAGTTAATATACAATAGACTATAGAGCGACTTCTCTGGTTTTTTAACACTTATTAGGTACTTATACTAAGCATAATAATATTAACAATTAAAAACTTAGGATTATAGGAATAAAATAATGACTAAATTTAAGTTTATTGATATTATGCGCCCTAAAATATTTTTGAATCCATGCCTGTTTATTCATTTTTATTTCTGTTTACTTCAGGCTGATGATGCAGATGCAAAGGATAAGGAATTAATGTCAAAATTATTCACTGTGGTTTTTAAATGCTTTAAGGATGCCGATTGGGGTAAATAACATATTTGTATTATGCAATTATAATTCATAATTAATTAGGTACCTAGTAATTGTATTACATAATTTACAATATTATCGATTAAGATGTAACTACCTATAAATTAATATGGTTATTAATTGTCAACCGTAATTTTGTACCAAAACAATGATATCAACAAAATAATACAGACTGTATACAAAACTACGAAAGGTATACTTACATGAATATAATATTATATATTTGTTATTACACATTCTTCTTCTTCTTCTTCTTCTTCTTCTTCATTCATCACAACTCTTCAAGAGCTTTTGCCGCCATTGGCTCCTCCTTCCCACTCTTCCCGATTTTGTACTTTTTCTTCCCAATCCCGTATCCCTATAGTTTCTCTAAGTTCTGCTTTATTCCATCTATCCAACGCTTCTTTTGACGTCCTCTTGGTCTTTTCCCTGTGGGTTTCCACTCACTGTTATTACATATTATGGTTATTAAATGTTAATATATCAAATTCTCTACCTTTCATTCGTATTAAAATATTCAGATAGTTATGCAACCTATACCTGTTTATGAACCATTGATAAATCCATTCTTTATATACTTGAATATTAAATACATTTAAAATTGAACTATCTATATAAATATATAGGTACCTACCTGCATAATACGGTGCCGAGTTCTGAATACTGAGAGGCTATAAGACGTAATAAACAAATAACAATACAAGTAACAATTTAGTGAAAAACTGATTATATTCAAAACAATAGGTTATCGTATATTTTCATCATAATTTGAAAATTATATCAACGAGATGGCAGCAATATTTTGAGGAAAACGCTCGATGAAGTTTTCTTTTGATTTTTGGTACCTATACCTACATTTCGATGGGTGGGTAATATGGGTAGGGCATATGGCTGCGATGTCTTCAGTTATTAGCTACTTCGGGTATTTTATGGTCTTACTACTGGTCTTAGGGTGATGCGCGATTTTTAAAAACCTTATTTTTAAGGTACCTATCTAACCTACGAGAAAAAATCGCATAATATGCTCAAATCAGGTGAGCTTGCATGGAAGCCAACCCGCGTCATCTCTTGGCGAGACCAGCCACTACTACCGCTGTCTTGTTGGAACCATAGTTATGTCCTAAGTCCGGTACCTACTTTAACCATTTATTCCAATATGTGCTGCAAAAAATGTAGTAAAATCGATTCATAACAATTAAAAGTGACAGTTTTAAACATTTAGTCACGTTTACCCCTCAAAGAAAATACGGATCTATCGCCCTAAATTAGGACACAGTACAACACATTGTCAATAACAAGAAATGGAGTGGTCATTCGCAGGACAGATTTTCAGCCCATTACAGTACCTATCAAA